>NC_056731.1:1651851996-1651961996 GCF_019279795.1 Protopterus annectens | reverse complement strand
ATAAAATTATGACGTAGCTTAAATAACAGGATTTGAGGTAACATGAATTTTTGAAGGAAATAAAGTCTGAAAGTCAAATGTATATTATTATTTAATGACTTCAACCCCCAATGACTGGCAACAAACCATACATTTTAGGCATAGGGGACTCAAACAATAAAGTAAATATCTGGATATTTTTTAAAAATTTTATATTTTGAATGTAAAATGCTTCCTTCAACATCATTTGCATATACTATAGCAACTTTGAAACATTAGACAGAGGAGCTATTTTACATCAAAAATATATTAGAAAATAATATAGTAATAAGAAATGAATAAATAAGTAAAACACAACCATCTTATAGACAGCCCATTCTCTAAGTGCAGGAATGCCCTCCAGGGTGTGCGTTACTGTGCAAATAATACCCTTCCAGGGGTGTAGAAGCCCTTCACCTGCTGCGTCGGGGTTCATAATAGCCCTGGGTGGGTGTTATGTACACAGTAACACACACGCTGTTGAGCATTATTGCTTGCATGGCTGCTTGATGGACTATCTGTTAAATTTTGTAGTAGGTGTCAAATTCTAATGTACCTCTTATGACTTGTTTCACTACTAAATATTGTTGGAGAGTACAGCCTGATAAGGATAACTGTAGAGTCACTTCCTAAATAAACAATGTCAGTCTAACTGCTAGTGTGTAGAAGCTGGTGGTGGGAGACTGTACAAATTGTAGACATCAGAGCTGGCGGGTTGATTGCATCACAGAAGTCTAGGAGGTATGAACCACTTTCTTAGCACCATAGGATAAATATGAGCTTGACAGTGTTGATGGGAAGGACGCCATAATAGTTGAGTTCAGTGCTACATGTTTGCAAAGAAGCTTCTGCTAGGAAACTGTCAAATGGCTACCCAGAATCTGATCCACTGCAGCTCCAAATATAGACAGTGAGCAGAGAAGGGAAAAGGAGTTTAAGCTGGTAGATGGTATAGTTGTCCCACATCCTTGGTAATATGGTGTCATCAAGACTTCCAGAAGGTGGAGTCTGCTGCCTAAAGGATTACTTTATTCTTTTTTATCATTTTCTATATTGGGTGAGGAGAATCATAAATGCAAACTAGCAGTAATATGAAAATAGACTCTGGTTTTACAGACATTTGTGGAAGGGATCTACAGAAACAAATATTTGATCAGTATCTAGTGTAGCATGCAGTTAATGTTCTGAGGTGGTTAAATCTGTTGTATCCCCTCCTTGTGGGGGCGGATGGAGAGAAGAGCAATGGGGGTTTTGGATAGAACTATTTTTACAAATACTGATAATACTGTGTCATCAAGACTTTCAGAAACAGGAAGCTGCCAACAGAGTTACTTTATTAATTTTAGCCTTTTCTATCTAGGATGAAGGGAATCACAAATGCAAAAGCAAGCTAGCAGAAATGCATCAGATAAAGTAAGCATAGACTCTGGGTTTTATAGGCGTTTGGGGAAGGTATAGTTAATTCATGTTCTGAAGATGCTGAAGTTACAGTATTTGCCCTTGTAGGAGAGAAGGACATTTGTAGTTTTGACAGGACTCTCTTTATGGATACTGGTAAACGATTTTATGAAGTATCCAATGAAGAATGAGTCTGGGCAGCACATACAGTAAACTTGATGCAACATGTATGTGTACTATGACATGCTAAAGTTACAAAGGGTGGCTTTTTAGAAAAGGTATATTAAATCATATCAAACTGAAAATGCTTTAGAAAATACAAGAGGTTTTTTTCGGTCATTACCAGGGCTGAAGGATTTTTATTGTCTAGTTCAAATGGTTAATTACCACAGCAGTAGGATGTGAAGCAGTGTGGCTGTGGGTTCAAAAGCCACAAAACTTTAGGGGTTGGGAGTTGGTATAATGGTTAAGATGCTTATCTCACAGACCTAAGGTACAAGGTTTGAGTCTCACTTCTGAAAGGAAAACTGGCTAGGCTTAAAATGGCCTGCAAGGACAGCTAGCCTAGTACTTACCTTTGAACTTAATCCTATCACATATGATCCAGAGCACTGAGAGCTGAGAGTGCCATAAGGCTGGTGTGTCAGTGGCTGCAATACAGGATATATGCGGTGTGATTGTGGATGCACAGGCAAGTGCCACTGCAGCCATGGCAGACATACTGAGAGGGATTCATCGTGACTATGCCGGCCAGTGTGAGTATGTGTCCCATATGTGTGATTCCTTGGATAGACTGAATCACACAGTGGACCATGCAATGTTTTATTCTTGGTCATCTGGCAGGTGCAAGGTATAGTCCTTGCAGGTGGTCATGGTACAGTTAGCCAACACAGTCATGGATGTGCAAGATCTCACTCCCACAGTGCTAGCACTTCCACAGCAACATCTACCAGAGGTGTCTACACCCAGGAGAGGGCAACCCTGTGGTCATGGCCATGGTGGTTGTCATGTTGGCAAATCAAGGTCATATAGCACACCAGCATCTAGCCATGGTCATGGTACAGTTAGGGCATAGACAGGAAGTTGAACCATCTGTCATGCATGTCCTGGATCTGTGCAGTAAGCCAGACCACAGTGTTGCACCAAGGCTGAGTCCACATCTATATATATATATACACACACACACAGATACACACACACACACACACACACACACACACACACACACACACACACACACACACACACAAACACACACACACACACAAACCACCACTGGACCCAGCACATCACACGTATCAGCTATCTCTAGCCCTTCCTGATACAAATCCCCTCATATCAGTTCTGACACTTTGCCAGAAGCACTTTCTTTTCATACACATCACTGCTCACGCACTTCTATCTCTGTAAAGCATGCTCTCTTATATTCCTTTTTCACCTCTACATATGATGATAAGTGTGCCTTGCTCTTTACACATTATTTCTTGGGTTGCCTACATCTGAGCCAAAGCGTGGTCAGCCAATACATGAGCAAGCACAGCCTGTTTTTGTATACATCATTTTTTACTATAGTGTATCTCCTTAACTCCTGTATAGTTGCGCTGTACAGTTATGCATAATCTTCTGCCACTTTACTAGTACCATGGCACACTGTGCTCCCCACTGTTTGGCATGATCATTCCCTGCTGCTGCTACCTCATCTAACTTCTCGTCTGTCTCAACTTTTGCTGCATGTTGTGCTTGGAACTACTGTCCTTGCAAGAGGCCATCTTGCTGTAATTACTTCCTTGATATAATGTTGTATAACACTGCACACACGATCAGTATTCTGGCACAAGGTGCAGGGTCATGCCACAGGGTAATACCAGCTAAATCCAGAACGTGAAAAGCATGCTTTCAATAGCCAAACAAATGCTCAGTGATGTTTCTGATTTGCAATAGTCTATAGTTGTACCTGTGATCTGCTTGCGTGGATTTCTGATGGTTGTCATCCCCCAGGGTCCCAGGGCATATCCAGCATCACCAACAATATATCTCTGTGGAAAGTCACCACTCACAAACAGCTGATACAGGTCATATGTGCAACCAATTTGGGAGTTGTGAAAACTTCCTGGATGGCCTGTACACACACTGCAGAAAACAGTCTATGAATTTCAGATGACCTGCCAGTTGATGGAGTAATCCCCTTTGAGGTTTTATACCTTATTTCCAGTTCACCAGGTGGGGCCTTTATTTAAATGTGGATACAGTTTATGAGCCCAGTACCTCACAGAAAAGGACTATATCACATAACTCCAGCAAAGTATTGCCTCTTCCAACGAGGAATGTGGGAACAACATATGCTACCCCACATACTGAAGCATAGTATCAAAAAAATTGGAATATTTTTGAAGCAAATGTTAGAGATACCCCCACTATGTTCCTAGTAGGTCACTGGAAGGTCCCTACAGCTAATATACATACAGCCACGCATACCTGTGAAAGGTATGACTCCCATGGGGCTGCAGATGAAGCTGACATATTTCCAGAATTTATTGCATGGTTTCCCACATCAATACAGCACCAGTCCACTATGTCAATGCTGTGGATGGCATTAAATATTAAGTGAGGTCACCTGTGCCTCCATGAGTGATGGTGTGCACTGTAAAACAAAGTAGCTGCAGTAAATGCTTCCTGCAGATACATATTTACTATGCCTGTGGCAATCCCTAGCATAATTGCACCATGTTCTCCGGCAGAACCCATCCTACGACTGAGTTCAAACACACAGTAGGCACAGCATCTGTGTGTGAAAATTAAACATCTCTGAATCATTTCTCCACCTTTATTTTGACTAATTATCAAAATCAGAGGCTCATTATACAATCATTAGCATGTGGTCGTAACATGGCCGACTACATTATTGTGTAGCTGAGTTTTCTGAATCACACACACCCTGCACATGGCCAAACAAATTTGCTTAGCAAGATTATAGCAAAATGTTCTGAATCTGGCCCTATATCTCTCAGCTTGTCTGGAAATGATTGAGGTTTCCACAGGAATAGCTGGAAACCTGTTGTTATGAATAAAAAAGTTGGGTCTATGCTGACTGGCATCCTGCTACAATTACTTACACCAAGGCAAGTGGGTTACAAAAATCATCATAGCATATATCAATTTTATGTGTCATTTTTGTGTACCATATCTTTCTGGTTGGATATCACTCAAAGAAAAGTGTTAAATCACTTAATAACTGGACACACTCCAGGAAAACCAAGCTGTGGAAACAAATCTTCCATGCCAATTAAGAATTGACTTTTTTTACTAACCACATGTTAAAAACATGATGTTCCAACAAACACTGTTTTATGGTAGTACAAACTCCATTCCAGCCACACTTTCCATCACAAATTAATAAAAACAACTCTGAGTTTGCTGCAATTTGCAGGGGGAAAAACTCTCTAAGGCAGTGGGCTACATTCCAAAAAAATTAACTTCTCTGTGTTTTAAAGTCTCACTTAAACATGCAGAAGTCCTCTTTTAGAAGTGTGCAAGTCATGCAGAGTATGAAAATAAGGAATCACTGGTGTCCTCAAAATCTGTGCCAAATGAGTGACTAATTCCACAACAATACCGTTCCCTATCCTGAACTTGGGGTAAGTCCATTATAGTCAGTGGGCAGTCCCACAGCAACTTCTGTGTTACTGTCGTGAGTTGTACCTGCATGTTAGTCATAGAACAGTACGCATTGCAAGGGACTGCTCCTATGTGTGTACTATGTCTGATGTATAGGGAGCACATTCCATAGTACCAGTGTCATGTATAGGGTTCCAACTAGCATCAGTGTAAATGTCCAATACAGTACACCTGGATGCCATCCCCTTTCATACACTGTTTCCCTTTTAATTTCATCTCCTGTGTAAGAAATGTATTCCAGAACATTACTGGGTAAGTACTATGCAGCCTGAAAGCTGTCAGACATACTACTATAGGCATGTATGTGTTTCCCTTAAGAAAGCGGCAGTAATGTGAATGACACAAAAGTGGTACAATGCTGTCATACAGCTAACATATGTACATGCTGTCGGACTGCATTGAACTATGCAGCTGATGATGCGGTAGGTTCAGAATATGTCAGACTATGCCAGAAATAGTTAATGTAGTTCATTGCCATAGAATGTTTATAAACAGCATTATCCATTCTTGTATTAACTTGACATTTAAGCAGCATTCATGGCATAACTGTAAACAGCTTTGGGGTACTTTGCCACCTCCCTTTATGCCATTCTGGCGGATGTGCCACAAAGAAGGGCTCAAGATAGCATTAACATCAAGGTAATGGCCTTCCACTATGCTAACCTTTCCTTTTGGAATCCAGTTCAGTCCAAAAAAAAAAAATCTCTGCTGGTCATAAAAAACAAAAAAAAAAGAAAAGAAAACATCACTTCCTGCTACATCTCAGGAACTGATCAGATGAAGCATCACCATCCATATTTAACTGTACTAAGTACAGCACCTGCATTGTGTATACTATCCCTTATGGCTGAAAGTGCTATCTTACTGTCCAGCACTGAGATCAACCTCCTCATGCAGTCATTGAACCTGCAGATGAAAAAATAATGCGTCTCCTATTGCAGTACTTGATGTACTATGCTAAAAATATACCAATCAAACACAGTGCAGTCAAGTCAAGTGTCCAATTACACACACACACATGCATAAAAAATATTTATTTACTGTATCTTGAAAATATTTGAATCAGAACAGTTAGAGACCACTAACTTAGAAATAATCATGCCAGTGGGATGGTATAAGGCTCTAATAATTTATTTACATATTTTAGTTACAGTAACAGTACTCATCATATAAAATAAGCAAATACAGCTGTAATATAAATACTGTTTTATTCAACCAAGATAATTACTAAAGTTATTTTTTTTATTATAATAGTTTATGTGTGTTTACGCACGCGCGCGTGTGTGTGTGTGTGTGTGTGTGTGTGTGTGTGTGTGTGTATATATATATATATATATATATATATATATATACACACACATATATATATATATATATACATATACATATAGATATATATAGATACATGTATATATTAATCTGTGCATATATCTCATCAAATATCAGATACTCCAAAAAGAGTGAATATCTGGGCTTAAACTGAAGTTGGTCAATATTAATCAATGCACTATGGCAGTAAACAATGCAAATATATAAATAAATAAATACAAAAGGAGCAATCTTTTTAGATCAAATCAAAAAAGACCAAAGCAGAAACAAGGCGGCTAAAAGCAAAATAATTTAATGGTTAGCACTTTCACATCAATCACGATGCTTCATCAGACCAAGACAATATTCTACATCACTTCATATATATATATATATATATATATATATATATATATATATGCATATGAAACAAACAATTAATCAATTATATAAAACTAATTAGTTAATTAAAAACTTAAAATACTAGTATAAGCATAAAACTCATAAAACCATAAACAATATCCAAAGTAGCAACTAAATAAATATTCATATACATGACTACCAACTTTATCTAGGAAACCTAGCTTTCAAATGAGGCTTAATTGAGGCTCTATCATTGAGCCCTGGTGAACGATCTGCCTGTAATTCTAAAATCCATTTTAATTCCCGTTGTTCAGTTAAATTTTTTAAGTCACCTAACCTAGGGCTTGGATATATACATTCTATGACTCTTAAAACTAAAATCATGCACTGTAGTAAAAAGAGCTGAAAGCTTGGCTAGAACACTTCTCTCAACATCACGATTACGTATTGCTGCTAATGTTCCCTTATACGTTCCCTTAATGAACGATTAGTCATGCCCACATAAAATGAGCTTCAGGCATTACATACAGCTAGATAAATTAAATTCCCAGTAGTACAACTAGCTGCTACTCTAAAATTATATACTTTCTTCATCCTAGGATGAATAAAATCATTATCTAAGACTAACACACTACAAATACTACAGTTTCCACATTGTTTTAACTCATTCATGACTGTTACATTAGCAGATTTATTATTTGTATGGCATAATAGCCTTTTTAAATTCTTCTTATTATTATTATATCCAAATTGAGTTTTTTTCTTTTATCACTTTTCTTATTTCTTGATCAGACTTTAATATAAACCAATTTTTATCAATTATTTGACGTACATAGTCTATATTACTAGAGTACTCAAGTCTAAAAATTACAGTACCTTTATCATACTTTCTACTTTGCACATTCTGTTGACTTGAAAATGCATCTGACATATACGGTTTAGCCCTAGTATTTCTTAATATTTGTACTTCCTCTATACCTCTATCTACTTCATTTCTATTGTATTTATGCTCATAAAATTCATTTCTAAAAATTTCCATATCTGCATAGAACTTTCTATCATCTTTATCCAACCCTGAAATACGCATTCCTTTCCCTTTAATTATGTTTATATTTATATGGGTGGGATGCATAGTGTCCCTATATAAAATATTACTTCTATGACATGGTTTCTTATATAGCTCTGTAGTAAGAAAACATTTATATCTCTTTTTATGGTGACATCTAAAAAAAATCTACTTGATAACATGAAACAGAATGAGTAAATTTAAGAAAATTAGTTGTATTATTAATGTATGTTAAAAATTGTCGCAACTGTACCCATGAACCTGTCCAAATCAATATCAAATCATCTACAAATCTTTTATACATAAAAATGTATCTAGCAAATTCATTATTGCTTAGGACAAATTGTTCTTCCCAATAAGCTAACACCATATTGGCGTAGCTATTGGCACACGGGGTGCCCATAGCTATGCCAAATAACTGTAAATAATAAGAATGTTTAAACAAAAAAATGTTGTTTTCTAATACTAATTCTAATAACATACATAAAAAATCAACTTTTCCAAGATCATGTGTTTGACTCTGTAATAAATAACTTTTAACAGCATCTATACAATAAGAATGAGGTATCACCGTGAATAAAGAATTCACATCTAAAGTCACCAAATAACTATGAATAAGTATTTTGTTATGACCTGCGACTGATTTATAAAGATCATTAATAAACTGTCTAGTATCATGTACTGTACTAGGAGACTTATCTATTACAGGCTTTAGATTTTTCTCCTCATATATATAGCTTAGGTTGTCCTTGAATCATAGGAATTACTGGATGGGTAACTATAAAATATTCTAACAACTGTTTTGTAATAAGATGACTCAAATAACAGTCATTTAATGACTTATATACATAGCTACAAAGTAGATCAATCTATTATTATTAATTATTAGAATTAGTATTAGAAAAAAGGGAAAAAAATCACTGTTCCGAGTGTTAGGGATTGTAAGCTTTCGCTTACATGGGGTCGATAAATCATCATTCGCTTTTTTAAGCATTCACTGATTTAATATAGACCCCTCACTGGACTATATGAAGAGACATGACTGAGCTTCTCTGATTATGTGTTTCACGGAGGTATTTATTTATTTATTTATTTGTTTTACATTTGTTAACTGGGAAAGTCTGACTGGATACAGGTCCATTTTCAGCGGAGGCCTGGGGAGAAAAGCTCCAGGTATACAATACTATATTACTAATTACTAGTAAATTATAGTGAAAAATATTACAGTGAAATTACAAAAATGGAAATTTTAAAATATGTATAGATAGGGACAATTTCCAATCACATATTCATTTTAACAATATATATAGGCAGGTACAATTTTAAGTCACATACACACAGGATAGGTTGCTAGTAAGTTATCTAAGAAAGAAAAAGTGAAATCCTTCTCATTCTTTTCATAGGAAAGAGTTACACAAAATTGTAAGTGATTAGTGGCTCACTGACATACTCTTGTGAGGCTCACATGTACAGATCCTGTCAGTTTGGGGTTAGTCAGGGTTAGTACAGGGACAAAGCCAATGTGTTTGCAGGTATTTTTTAAGAGATGTTTTGAATTGGGGTAAGGAGGGGTCATTGGTGAGTTCCGCAGGAAGACGGTTCTAGTTTTTTCTGACAGAGTTAGAGAATAGTGATGTACCTGCTGAATTGTTGGATCTAACAGCCTGCACTCATACTTTGTTGGAAGAGTGAAGAGTCTTTAGATTACTGTAGGGGGTGATAATGTTTTTCAGTACTGGTGTACTGTCTGGGTTGTAGAGAATTTTATGTATAGTTATTAGTTGGGTAAATTGCAGTTGGTTGGGTAATTCTAGCCAGCCTAATGACTGGAGGTTAACACAGTGATGTGTTCTAAAAGCTGACCATGTGGCAAATCTTGCAATGTTATTATAGCAGCTATTCAACTTATTGAGATTTGATTTGGATAGATTAGCAAAGATGGTTGAAGCATAAAGAAGGGTTGATAGCAGATGTGTACGGGCAATAACAGTTCTGGTGGATGGTTTGTCCCTAGCCTTGAGCAGCATTTTACCTTTGCCTAGCATGATACCTCAATACAAACAGAAAATGATTGACTTCAACAATTGGCTTAGTTTCTGGTGTCATTCAAAGGGAATCTAGTACTGTCAACCTGGGATGACATATTCGACAGACCTCAATGATTTGCCAGAGATAGTCTTCATCTGTCACCCCTGGGATTTTGATTACTGGCTAAGGCTCTTGCCACCTCCATAGGGCCTTTTTTAGCCAATATCACAAGAACAAAATTCCTGACATAAAAAATACCCTCTAAAAACAACATCAAGGTTATGCTGCTAAATGCTAGGAGTCTAAACTAGAAACTGCACTCACTGGAAGCAGTCCTCACCTTGGGAGATGTTGACACTTGTACAGTCAGAGACTTGGTTTAAGCTGCTGCGGACAGCATCCCAGCTATACCAGGTTACATTTCTTTCCACACATTCAGACCACAAACTGAAGGTGTAAAAACTACAGGAGGTGATGTATCAATATTCACTAAAGATAAATACACCTCTAGATTGGTTAAACAGCACGATTCCCGTGAATTACTTCAGGTGCAATTGACTGTAGGTAAGACCCCCTCTTCAGGTCATTGCCAGCTACAGGACTCCTTCCATAAATCAGGACATTCACTCAGCCTACTTTGATCTACTTGAATAAATCAAGATACAACCAAACACCCTGGTTTTGGGTGACTTTAATTACCCATCCATTGACTGGGTAAATTATACATGTTCTAACTCACTTGCCCAAAGGTTCCTGGACCTCATTAACTCCAATGCTCTGGACTGGGTAAATTATACATGTTCTAACTCACTTGACCAATGGTTCCTGGACCTCAAGTTACTCCAATGCCCTGGACCAGTTGGTTGATACACCTACAAGGGCTCAAACATCATGGATCTGGTGCTCACCAACATGGGAGACTGCTGGAACACACCCAGTGTGTGGCCATCCCTGGTGAGATCTGACCACAAATCAGTCTTGCTAGAAGTAATTAGAACACAAGACCCCCCAGCAACAAGTAAACTAAAAACTTCACCAAGGCCAATTACAACCTCTTACGTGATAGCATAAATAGCTTCATAGCCCTTCCCCCACTGATGAAACAGACACCTATGTTGAGTTATACACCAATGCTTTATACGAACACCTGTACAATTGTATTGACTCTGACTCTGCCATACCTGATACACCAAAGCAAGATCTTCAAAAAAAACAACAAACCTGCCTGGTGGATAACTGCCATAAATAGGCTATACAATAGGAGAAAGAAGTTGCTGTCTAAAAGTAGGAAGGAATGGTTTCAAAACTGGAAAACTCCCTCCTCAACTTAAACAAGCAAATAAGACTCCTAGTGAAGTCCTCCAAAACTAAATATGAATCCAAATCACCTTCCTTAACTAAGGATAATCACAAGGTGTTCTTTAGTTACATCCATAACCTCAAAGGTAAGGCCCAGATTTGTCCCGAACTCGTAGCTCATGGTACTATGTATACAGAACCTGTGGCTATAGGAAACCTGCTGGCTAGCAGGTTCAGTGAAAACTTCACTCCCCTGTCCCTGCCACATATATCCCAAAGCATCCCTAACACCTGTCCCCCACCTAGTATCTCCAAGGATCAGGTCTTAAATGCCCTCTTCAAGGCCAAAGACACAGACTCTATGGGACCTAACAACATCCTGGACTGTGCTCTACATGGGTTAAAACAGGAATCAGCATCACCATTGGGCATGCTTTTCAATCACAGCCTAAGCCCTGGCTTCATCCGAGCTGAATAGAAAACAGCTACCGTCATCCCTTTGCAAAAAGGGGGTACATCCACAGACCCCAGGAACTACAGATCCATTATCCTGACTGGCCTTATCTGCAAGGCCATGGAACAAATCATCATGTACCTTATAAACAAAAATATAGGAAATCTCCAAACGCTCTACCCTACACAGTTTGGCTTTGTCAAGGGGAGATTTTGCTTGTTAAACTTGGTGGACTTTTTCAAGACAGTCACCAAAGCCCTAGATGAGGGCAAATCTGTAATTATGGCCTACCTAGACTTAGCCAAGGCCTTTGACACAATCCCCCACTCAGATATCATTGATAAACTCGCCCACTGGGTATCAACCCATATATTGTCAGGTGGGTTGCAAGCTGGCACACTGATAGAACTCATACACTCAAAATAGGGGACCCCACTTCCTCCAGCAGACCCGTAACCAGTGGTGTTCCATGGGGATTGGTTCTGGGATGCCTACTGTTCAGAATCTACTTCTCCAAAGCACAAGCTAAAACTGAAGGACTGTGGCTGACAAAGTTTGTTAGTGACTGCAAACCTGGAGCAATCACTGAAATCCCTAGCGATGTCAACATCCTGCAAGAAGGTCTTATGCAGACTAATGACTGGTGTCGACATCATGGTCTTAAACTTAATGCAAAAAAATGCATTATCATCCACTTTGGCAAAGGTGATGTTCCTGCAAACTACCTCATCAATAGCAATACCCTAAGCACATAGTCAGTGGTAATTTTGTTCGGTAGTCTTGCCAGTCAGTAAGTAAAATTAAAAAATAAAGAAATGGATTGACTAGCATGAACTGAGTGAGGAGAACACTGATAGTTGATTTGAGCAGCGAGTGTCATTACTTGTTCATTTCATTGGCATGCATGCATGGGAATATATGCTGTAATCTTTAGGTTCCTTTCCTCTTCAAATGTAATTTTAATTTTATCTTGTCTGTTATCAAAAGGGAAAAATGACAGCACACCAGATGGATCTTACTGTTTTGGACAGTGCTAGTAATATACACACTCTCCCATTTTTGTAAGTTTGATTTTTGTTTTTAAGTAACTTGGATCAGGGTGTAATACTAGAACAGAGATGAGATGTACCCTTTTTTAATTTCTCCCATTCTTTTGGGTTTCTAATACCATGACAGCAAAGAGAAGATGACAAGTCTTTGCACTTTGTTACTTTCTAGGTGGTAAATTAGCCAGATTATAGCTATGACATAATTTAATCTGTTAAGCAGACGGTTTAATGGGTTAAGAGCTAGGCAAAAGAGCAACAGTAACAGTCACCCTGGAATATCCCCCTTTGGATTTTTATCCTTGAAATGGAATAGTAATTTGTCCTTTATTATGGCTTAACTGCAAAGTGGTTTGCCACTGTTTTGTGGTCACTATGATGTAGTTTCAGTGTAGGGTGTATCTTGTACATTAACCACACCCTTATCCATGACTGTGGGATACTGTCAAATGATTTTTTTTGTAGTCAGTCCATGCCATACTTGGATTCTTCCCCTTTTTACAGTTCTCCACTATGACCAAAATGTAAGAATACCACTGTTGGTTGTGATTCCTTATGCAGAGAAAGTATTCAACAGAGTAAGGTAGGATTTTATGATTAGGGCAGTGAAAGCATTTGCATAATTATATGGTTAATTAGGAGGAAATGAGGGATCAGAGGTAAAAATTAAAGTGGGAGGTGTTCTCTCTTCTAAGTTCTGTTTGAACAGAAGAACCAGGAGGGGTATCCTCTTTCAATTTGTTGTTTGGGGACTCAGAAATTCAAGGCTACAGTTGATATGATAATCAAGAAAAGTTGCTTGTATATGCAGATGATATTTTGTACCTGATAAAATCGGGAAAGGATGTTTCAGTTTGTTGGATCATTCTGAGATAATTTCATGTCTTTGGAATACAAAATTAATGAAGATAAAACAAAGGCAATAGCTCTAAATTACATGCCCACACACAAATTGGTTCAGGAATACCCATATTTTTGAGGATATGATAACATTAAGTATGTAAGAGTGTCGGTTAAAAAGGATTCTGTTATGGCAGACAAGGATATGTGGGAGGAGGCTAAACAAGTAATGCAACAACTGTGAAACGAAACTCTGGATCTAGCTATCCACATCCATAAAACTGAAAATGTTAGTCACTTTTTTAGTTTTAAACACTGGTCGGTTACATTTTTATCAATCAGAAGAGAAGTTGATGGCAGTTAATAGAGCTGAAGGATTTTGTGTGGGAGGGGAAATGGGCAAGATTTAAGTAGGAAATCCTGCTACTTGGCAGAGCTCATCACAAAAGGGTTCTCATCCAGGAAAAAAGAGGTTGTTGTTCCCCTCCACTCGACACTAATTAGACCCATTATAGAGTGCAACGCCCCTTTTGGAATGTACCTCACAAGACATCTGCAGCAGCTGGAAAGTCCACAGAAGTACCTCACAAAGAGGATTACTGGCATCAAACAGATGCCCTACACTGACCGTCTCAAAAAGCTCAAGCTTTACTCTGGAGCATATCGCTTACTCCAAGGTGATATCTGCCTAACATATAAAGTTATGTCAAACCCAGAGCTGTTGAACATGCTATACCTAAAGAAATCCCTCCGAGCTACACGCTCTAGGGACCTAAATCTTGTCACCACAATAAACAGGACATGCTGGAGGGATAGATTCCTGTCCAAGAGACTTCCCATACTCTGGAACAAGCTATCCATCTATGTCAAGCAAAGTTCCTCATTAGCACTCTTCAAGACAAATCTTGAGTGGATGGGAAATAGGATATACACCCCGGGGATCACTTCTGTGGTTCTGTTCGACAGGGGCACAGGAAATTAACTTTCTTGGGTTGGCGTAAGCCAGGTAACTTTGTTGGCTATGCTTACTTAGGCCCTTGGGCCAATAGCCTAGTACCTACCTATGAACCGATGAACCTATGAAGAGATCTGAGTGCACAGGTCAACAGCAACCTTAACTTCATCACCATGTCTCCACAGTGGTAAGAAGGGAATTTTATATTGCTCATCTCATAAGTAAGTGCATTGCCTCCAGAAAAAAAGAGGTTATAAGCCCCTTTACTCTTACCTCATATGGCCAATAATACAGCACAATGTTTCTTTTGGTACTGTATGTTCCTTTCCAAACACATGCAGCAAATGGACATACCACAAAGGTTCCTTACAAAAAAACTTCAGGGCCTTCAAGATCTGTCTTCTGCAGACAGACTAAAATCATTGTCATTTTACTCTGTCACACAGACTGCTCAGAGGTGATCTGTGCCTTGCATATAGAGCAATCTTTGACCCACCTTTAATGGAAATGCACATTCCAGAGTAAAATGGCACACAGGTCACTCGCTCAAAGGACCTTAACCTGGTATGTGACATCAACAGAACTTGCTGGAGAGTCAGATTTGTCTAACAGAGGTTGCCCCACCTTTGAAACAAACTTCCTATTCATGTTAAACAAAGCCCCTTGTTGGCCCTACTTAAGCATAATTTGGACGATTGGGTGAGTAACCAGAAATTCACCCTGGGAGTTTCACCTATTTCCCTCTTTGACAGGGGCAATAGGTGCTGATTTTAGTGTCTGCTTGAACCAGACACGCTTGGGAACACGGGTTGAACTTGGCTAGGCTTGTAATGGCCCTGAGGCCATTAGCCTAGTAACATCCTATGATCCTGTGATCCAATGAACAAATAATCACACCTTAAACATTTTTCCATGAAATGCAGTCAACGAACAGCAATACTCCCATTTATTTGTGTGTATATATATATCAGGGTGGCTGGTAACTTCAAAGTGGGGGAGTGCAGGAAGCGAATGGGTGATGCTAACTGGAAGGGTGGGAACCATAGTTTCACAGCTCAGTGACAGTTTACCTGCAATCAAACAGCAGCCAAGATCAGTAATTTTCATTCCCAGCCTGCCTTAATACCTATTTATTCTTGCTACAATTTTTATTTGTATACATCTCAGATACTCAGTTGTGATCAACAGGGCTTGGTGAAATGCAGCCCTAAATAAAGGATTTCCATGATGCCCCTCCTGCGACTCACTCATCCCCTGCACTAAGTAAGATAACAACTATATTTTATGGAAGTCCATGAAGGCAATATTCTGTGACTAACTGCAAGTATAGTGTCTGCTCCAATGTTATAGCAGTCGAGAAAATGTAAAAATATAAATGCCAGTTTCACATGTCTTCCTTAAAAATATATATCATATTTTACTAGTTAATGCACTTTTGTTGTGGGTAGTCTATACATGCTTTGATTTACTTGAAAAATGAATTTCACCACCCGTATGTACCCATATCACTTATAGTAAATGTCTGGTATCACGCAAGCACTGTCATTAATGCTTTGTAACTTTCTGTTCAAATTGTCCACAAAGTGGCTTATCTTCTAGTAACTAATTAAACAATGGCAGAAGCCTTTAACTCTGCTGTAGTCATAAAGTCTTAAGTGATGTAGTGGCACTACTTGCATACTACCATGGTTGGAAATTAATAATTCAAATCAAACCCAGAAGACATGCTCAGCTGTACATAGTGTACTGCACACTGAATTCTATTACACAGTATTCATAAGTATATATTGGTAGCATAGCTTTATGTACAATTATGTATTCTGAGCTTTTATTGTAAGTAATGTAATTACGGAAAAGAGCACAGAGTTTATTGAGCTAGGGTTAGGACTCTTTACAGGCTGTACAATTGCTTTTCAAGCTCTTACCTGAACCCTAATTGCTGCACTAATATGCTTTTAAGGTACAGTGTGTGGGGGCGTGCCTGAGTGTGCATCTGGGTGTATATCAGTTCATAAAGACGAGAACATATAAAAATAGTCATCAATTATGTTTTCATTTGTTCATCAGTGACAAAAACTGCAAATATTCAGCAACAAATAATCCACGTAGTGCAGATGAGTTGCACAGGACTACCCCATGAACAGCCAGAATTCTGGACAGAGACAAGGCTAAAACTAAATGTATGCGTGGGTGGGGGTGGGGGGGATAAATGCATAGAATAAGGAATATTATATATATATATATATATATATATATATATATATATATATATTACTATAACTGACTTAAAAAGATAAAAAAAGTTTTTGTATCAACATGCATTTTCAGAAAAACAAGACTCTTGAAATTCTAATGTCTGTTCTGCCCACAGAAAAAAAGACACATTATGTTCCGTTCTTGCCATTTACAACCTTAAAATGACTGTTCTGGTTGTGTCTTCTTGTCACAAAAGCATTTTATACGGTTCCACGCTGTAAGCATTAGTCTATACAGTTCTAGACATACTTGTGCTCTTTGAGTTAGCATTTTCTAAGGGATGCACAGAAAAAAAAGATGCACTCATTTGAGTACACTGGGCTGCTACACCCTTGATGGAGAGTGTCGCAGGTCTTTTATTCCAGAGCACACACGGGTGAACAATTTGGAGTCGCCAGTCCACTTACGTATGTCTTTGGACTACAGAAGAAAACGGGAGGGCCTGGGAAAAACATCCTAACTCGGTGGAGGATGTGCAGACTGCACAGGCACCACCATAGCCGAGGACCGAACCAGATACTGTAACTGTAGTCGACAAGAATGCGCCACTGTGCCACCCCAGCCCCACAACTCAATGCACATTATAATGAATTAAATATAATTAATGACAATGAACACATCCATTGTGCATTTCATAAAGTCGTAGCATAAGCTTCTCCAAAAGGTTCAAGGAAGACAGCTTTACAACAGCAATTAAAAGAGGGCAAGCTTAAGGCAAGTTCTGAGTAGCGAGTAAAGAGACACAATCCGCAGAGCTGCAAGTTAACCTAAAACACCAGCAGTTTTACAAGTTTACGCAACTAAACTAAAACATTTACTCTCACCGAAATTATATCTGTAGCGACTGAATTTCCACCTAATCCAATTCCATTGGTTTGTCTGCACCTGATCACTCATCTGTCTGGTACACTGGGATACAGAAATGTAGGAGAGTTACAGTATGTTTTGAAGGATATTCCAAAATGCAGACTGTACTCATGTAAGACTACATTTGGATGCCTGCTTTGAATAGTAACTGCGGATAACAAAATTATCTGTGCACGTTCTGAAGTTAGATGATCAGGTGGGTTTTCTTCCTTAAACAAAAATATCTTAATTAAGCTGTACTTAAAATGGGAATAATTCTTTACCCTTCAGATATTAAGCAAAGTCCTTCCAATGGGTGGTCAAACAGCAATTAAATGCATTCCGTGTTCATTAATTCTTTCACCATTTACCAGCTTTATCCAGTCGGGTTTCAGAATAGACAGAGCCTAGCACAGCAATCAAAGATCGCTATCTGAGAAACTCGTGCTGAGCGGAGCACAAGCCTAAAGGCGAACGAGCGCTCCTGCGAGTAATTTGGAAAATCACCACGTGCTACACACCATCTGTTTGGCCGTGTAGTAAACCGATGTACCAGCGCAATTATGCAGAAGACGCCCAGTGGGAGGATCTAACTTCTTTTAAAAAAAATGGGAGCATCTAACTTCTTAGCACTTCACTGTCCCATCGTGCAATCCTAGCATTCGTGGTGATATGCAGAAATGGCTCCTGAAGGAGGAATGACACAGTCACCAAAAAACTAATATTACAGTGAAGTCAAATCCGCGGTGTATAGCTCTCAATCTACATTCGCAGAAATGTGGAACACCACCAAGGGTGTAGCTATATATATATATATATATATATATAGCTGGGGTACAGCAATAAGAGTACAGGAGTACAAAATCAGATTACACCCCTGAACACTACAGCTCATAAAGTGGAACAAACAGCAAAATATAGAACACTTAATAACAACTTCAACTGACAAGCCCATATGATGGTTAAGGTGTGTTAGTTTATACTTAATAAGAAGCTTCTTTGATGAATTCATATAATTAAGCATTAATCCATGACTGTGTGTGGGTAAATTCCTGATATATCCACAAGCAGGAGTGGATTATTGTTCTTATGCAATGACATTATTTAAGAAAGACATTGTTTACCTTTCTTAAATAATGTCTTTGTATAATGGCACAAGTCTTCCATGTTTTTCCCTGTTTATTGAAGTACTGCGCACATGTATGGGATTTGCAGTACATCAGTGCAGTGTAGAAGCAATGGAGAAAAATGAATCTGGGGGGGGGGGTCATGTTTAAAAGTCAGGATTTTACAAGGGACAGCAGAAGAAATACAAGTCAAATCAAGTAGTTTTGCAGAACATAAATTATTTTTCTCATATTTTGAAATCCCTCAACATATGCCAATATAACGTCTGGCTTCTCAATGGTGCTTCAGGAGACAGACTTTTTTTCTGTTATATGCTTGATTTACAAATGGCATCCTGGTTGGGCTGTCCAATCATCATGCTTATTTTTGAACAGCAATGAGCAGTTATTATATAATTAAAGGAAAACTCCCCCTTCTCCTACAGTTTAACTCAACTGTTACATTGCTTTTTCCCCCTTACAATATGGTTCCATAATTGTGTAGGTACCAGAAAGCTGCCTGTACTTTATAAAACTTTCCTTCCCTTGCCTTGGAATCAAAGGCAGAAAAAGACTATCTACTTTTTTAAGCTTAAATTCTCACATAATTTGCAGAGGAATTTGTCTATGCCTGCATGACGTACTACAGCCACAGAGAAATCTGTAGTTTACCTTGTCAAGTAGTGCTGACAATCTTATACGGGTAATCAGTCTTGCTGATGTCAGGAGCTCAACAGCTGTTATAAAAAGACAGATAGTTGTGAAACTTTTCCACAGTCTTTATTGCAGAAAGGAAGAGAACATACACCGATTCCCAACTGCCTCTAATGTAGTCATGCCTTTTATAGCAAAACAGAGCAATTAGATGGGTGAATGGTTCAATGGCAGTTGTCACTTGTTTTGACAAATTTACATAAGCAGCATTACAATATTGAAATGTTAAGCTTTAAACTTTAAATGTTTGTTTATACTACTTTAAATTTAAGATGACTTAAATGTAGTATCAAAGATGTCTGTGATATTTAGAAAAAAGTCAAAAAATATTTTTCTTGTAATTCTTATAAAGTATCAGCACATTTATCATTTTCATGTCCTCTCACCACACTAGGACAAAACTGCCCAAATCAGAACTTCTCTGCAGGAAGTGAGACAAGTAGCAACACTATCAACTAGGTGCACTGATATTGTTTATAAGAAGGTCTTTTATACTTTCTCATGACATCCTTCCAGAGGAGGATACATATCTGGTGCACAGATCCTTGAGAAGAGACATCTTCCACTGACTTTGAGTCAGCCCTTACACAAGTGGAGTGCATGAGCATTTTCTGGTCAACAAAGAAAATGAAACAATTGGCAGCAACCATGATATACAGCTGAATTTACTATAGCTTTCATGTGCGATGTGCCCTTTCCTTAAAACATTAAGAAAAGAAAATCTGACATACTTTAACTATCAAAATGTATGAAAATACATATCTTCACACAGCTGACACTAGGGAGAGAGAGGAACAGATTTCCTTTCCTTTCCTGTACTATTCTGTCCTGTCGCAGCTGTCACTTATACATGAAATTGCAAGAATCTCTCAGAGCAGTGACAGTATTGACATCAGAGGGAAAAGTGTGGGGGAAGGGGATGATCAATTCATCTTGGACTACAAAAAGATATTTTGAACAAAGGCCTGCGATTTAGCTACATTTTTGGTTGCGGCTGTATAACTCCTTAGTATATTGTAAAACAAGCCCTAAGACACACACAAATGAAGGCCATTCATGAAGTAAAAGAAGCAGTCCTGTTACAGAAGGTATATAAGATAACAGTGACTGACACTAGTCCCATTATATGTCACTATCATGGGAATACACCACTATTTCCTTATGTCTAGCATGACTCATATAAAGCAGACGAAGTGGATTATGGGAAAGAGAAAGGTTTGAAGAAAAACAAGATCATGTTGATATGTCAAGCCCCATTGCAGCCATTTTGCAGAAAACATATTAAAATTCTATAAGAAGCAGTCAGAGTGATTTTGAGGTGTAAAATAGCTCAGAAAACAAAGACAGAGTGGAAAAATATTTGTTTTGTAGTTCTAAGGTGGAGTTTTCCTTTAAGTATTGCTTACCATGGATATCAGTCCTAACACCGAGTGTGTGACAAACTCTTTCCATGTGGCATTGTGAGGAATATAGACTTCTTAAGACTCAAAATGAGAACATTCCTCATATTGAGGTATACTTGAAAGGTATGCTACTTGGTCCCTGGATAGACTGGTGTCCTATATCTGACACCTGTTTCCTGCCTTGCACCCACTAAGTGAGCACATTGATCATCTCCGGTTCTTCCACAAGCCTGAACTAGGTAATACAGGGGTGGTAATCAGAAATGAATGAATAAGTGAAAGGACAGGTAATAAAACTTTATTAGACTTTCTGAGAGAAAACAGGCAGCTATAGAAAAGAACATTAAGATCTTTTGAACTGTACACATGCAATATCTATGTGTATGAATAGCCACTTCATGCAAAGCAATCTTCTAGCAATCAAAGTTCAACAATATTAAACCCTCCTTCTCCATACAGTCCCTTAATAACACTCCCATTCAGGTAGAGTCCAGCACTAAGCTCTTAGGCGTAACCATCGACAATCAGCTTAAATTTGACTTGCATGTTAATAACTGTATCAAAAAGACTCATTCAAAACTAGGGCTCCTTTACTGTAACAAGAAATTCCTTATCTCTGAAGCCAAGATTACACTCTGTCTTACCTACCTTCTACCCAGTCTAATGTACAATTTTCAAAATCTCACAAATCTTAACTCAGCGCTCCTGACCAAACTTGAATCTACCTACAACAGGTTGCTAGATTTGCTGCCCAACAAACCTACAAATCCCATCACTGTCCCTCTCTAAAACACCTAAACTGTCTTGAATTATCCCACCAGCTTCTTCTCTCTCAGCTCCAGATCATCCATTTTATCCTATGCCAGGCTTCCTACTGCCTGGCACTATCCCCTCTCATCTCCCATTATTCTCTCTCCAGACCTCTGCGAAGCTCTAACCAAGACCTACTACATATCTACAAACCCAAGTCTAAATTTGGACGTAAAATGTGCAGCTATCACCCCACTATTGCCTGGAATAGGCTCCTAGTAGAAATCAGGACACTTACACATCCTAAACAATTTAAGACAGCCACCAAAGAGCACTTTAAAAGTCACTGGTCCTGCCACTGCACTCTCCCTCCTTAAACATCCCCTACTTCTCATACCTTAAATCTACTTTCTGCTCTTAACACACACTTCTCACTAGCTCTCTTTAATCTTCCTTGACTACTCTGTCTACTGACTTCTAAAATATGTTAAGCAAATTGCCTCAGAACATTCTATTTTAATTGTCTTGCCTTCATGCAACTACATTTTGATAAAACTGGGTTTTTGTAACCACTTACCCCAAAACTATATTTATCTTAATGACATATTTCTTTTTATACATCTTGAAATAGTTTTGCTATACTCCTGATTATTGACACTGTATAACATTGTATTGCTACTTAATGCCTTGTAACAATCCTGTAACATTACTGTTTAATGCTAATTTATAATGAAAATTGTTTAATATGTTGGAGCTTTTCTCCCCGGGCCTCCGCTGAAAAAGGGCTCTTCAGCTGAGTCAGACAATCCCGGTCAACAAATGTAAAATAAATAAATAACTAAAATCATTTAAACTTGTTGAGTTATACTGCACCTCTTCAGAAAGCATCCTGTAGTCTGAAGAGAAAGCCACCTTAGTAGACGAAGGATTTAATAGGACATAATGCCAACAGATTATAATAATGAAGTTTATCCTTCTGTGTGAAGCAGACAGAAGTCTTTCAGACATTCTTGTGGAACAGAAAGAGATTCTATGAATGGGCTAGCCCTGCTGTTTTAAAGCCTGTGGGTTAGGGTGTGCATCCAAAGAAAACTAAGATTTCTAATGCACTTTGCTTCTAACACTAAGTAGGGAAACTAAATGATATAGTAGCATCATCTTCTTTTAACAGTCTACATTGCTGCCCATATGAAATGTGTTTATGGTCTGGACAGTTTAATTCTAATATTCGTCTGTATGCATTATTTATTCACTTTGCATAGTTATAGTGTATTCTTTTTGTTATAATTAGCCGGTCACATGTTACTTATTCAAAGCCCAGCATCAACAGTGTGCCTTCTTTTTCTTGGTTGAATATGATGAGAGCAAGGCTGAAAATTGCTATGTGACTGACTGCACATGAAAACCATTTCAGCATACAGAGAAAAAAGGTGCATCAGTGTTAAACAGATCCACATAAGGCTCAAAAAAAACTCACTACAGTTACAGCAAACATCAGGAAGAGTAACAACATATAAGCTGCAAGACGGTATATGGAAGTGGATATGTATGGTTAATACCACAAAAGGGATTTCCCACTGCCAGTGGCTCAGCAATAACATAGTACTGATAAAGGCTATGGTAGAGCAGTAGAGTTAAATTGTTATTTCATATTTGCAGAACTATCTAAAAACACATTTATTCAGCTAGCGTACACAGTGAAAAACAGCAAAACAATACACATTCAGTAAAACAAGGTAATTTCTGAATAAAGCTATACAATCCTAGTATAAAGAAGGTTAGGCAATATATTATCAAAGCAATATATTATCAAGAAAAGGAAGCGTAACTAAGTTTATTACAGTTTGCCATTCCTGCCTCCACCTACTTTTTTCTGCAGGGTTGCTGCCCCATTTTTATATATATCTATATCTATATATACACATATATATATATATATATATATATATGTGTGTGTGTGTGTGTGTGTGTGTGTAAAGCAAAGCAACAGTTCTGGCTTTTGTTCATTGTACTAAATAAAGCAAATATTTCAATCTATTAAGCTCCATTCAGGTGCAAATCAAACAACCTCCATTGATGACAGTCCCAGGTGTACATCTAAATCCTCAATTAAAGGAAAAAGAAAGTTTGTCAGCATCCTTCAGTACTGTTTGTATAGTGTCCCCAGCAACTGGCACTTGACATTCAGTCTAACTTTACACAGCAACAGACCCCCTCAAAACTCTCCATCTCTTGCCCTAAAACCCAAACAAACACATCTACCTTACAAGGTTATCCAATACAAGCTAGTGAATTCTTCTAAAAAGCAACAACCCTCAACAATCTGGCAACCACACTGACATCTTTAATCCTGATTTTACAGGACAAATGTTTCCTAAAATGATGACACCTTTACAAAAAAGCCGCAAGGAGGCACAAAGCAAACTTTCTCAGATTCTCACATGCTCATACAAATTGTTTACTGCCCTGGTTTATCATACTATGATAACATGTACTTCTTCCTATTAATTACTTGTACAGCCTCTGTCTTTCCACCAATACAATGCCAACCATCTGGAAACAGGTGATCATTAAACATATCCCTATGCAAAGACATCAGACCAATAATATCCATTATGTTCCCTTTAAACCAACTGCTTTTCACCCAGTTTATAAAATACAATAAAAAATATAATTTTCTCTCTCCACATCAATATGGATTTTATTCAGGCCACTGTAACATGGCTGTAGCTTGTATCCTAATAGATGGCATCCTCCAAAACATGGGCAAAGGCCCTCTAATTGGATCAGTTTTCAGTGATCTCACCAAACACTTTGGCTTAGTTGATCATATCATGATCTTAACGGCCTTGCCACCGCTACACTGCTGGAATTAGCCACTACTCCCTACCCTTGCTCGCAGACTTTTTTTTCTAGCAGAGTATTTAGTGTACAAATTGCACCTAGTACCTTTCTTTCATGGGTTCATAGGTCAATACTAGGTTCTTGATCCAGAGGACCATTAGTAGCCTAGCCACAATACCCCAAAATGGTTGGCATCCACTGACATGACTAATTCATACCTAGTTTTGACCCAATTCCATGAGGGCTTGAGGGGTCAGACCTAGTGTGTATTTATGACTTCCCATCTAATCATCCAGGTTATGCTAAAAGAGGGACAGGAAGCTACTTTGTTTTACATCCAAAGGAAGTTTGTTCCATCAAACAGGGTTCTCTGGGATATATATCTCATCAGTAGGTCCTATTTATATTTGGTACAAGTTAAGAGCCCTTGAGTAGGTATTGATGGTGTTATTAGTTTTGCAAATGTGAAGATCACATAGGATTGGCTCCTTTGAGGCTTTGTAGGCTAGACAGAGCTCCTCTCAAGAGTCTGTAGGAAAATGGAATGAGAGAAAGCTCATTAAGGCAGTCTGGGTAGCTAAAGGAATTCATGCCTTTGATTATCTTAGTGAGAAAACACTGCTGCATGTCATGCTAGGTCATATGCTTAGACATCTGCATACCAAAGGGACCATTATACCCCATTATGGGTCTGTTAAGGGAGGAGGAGAAGAGTCTGGAAGAAATACTCATGGTGATTAGTCTGGCATGGTGAAAGGTTTTCCTAACAACAGTGGATACATAATAATCAAAGGATAGTTCATTATCAATGAGTGGGCTCAAGTCCTTAATGGCTGAGTTAACTATCAAAGGGGTATCACCTAGCATTTGGTTTTAGGCCATGATCTAGGCACCACTTATTGGTGCATATTAGTGCATCCTGAAGAATATGTAGCTCATCTGGGGAGTTAATGACAGTTCCAAATTTGCAATCATCTGCACACTTTGTCAACCACAGGCCCTTGATATCAGCCTTGTCATCAGAGAAGTAAATATCAAAGAAAAGTGCTCCTAGGATCTATCCCTGGAGGACAACACTGGTAACTACTTTTTTCAAAGAGAACATGACTCCCACACTAACAGAATGGGTTCTGTCCATCAGCCAGTTTACTATCCAGTAGGTAACATACTGGTTTACATTTAGTTTGATTAGCTTGTTGATAATGCCAGAATATGGGATGGTATCAAAGGTCTCAACCAGGTCCAGGTATGCAGTGTGGACAGATTTGCCTGTTTTCAGTGCATCAGAGACATGTTTAAAGAAGCCAACTAGGTTCTGAAGGCAGGATCTGTATTTAACAAACTCAAACTGGCTTTGGTACGGGTCTTGTAGACTGCCTATGTCCTTATTAATAAGTTCCATAATGATGTGTTCTATTGTTTTGTAGATAAGGTGGATGAGACTTATAGGTCTGCAGTTTCCTGGATAGTAGTGGTTCCCCTCTTATGGATTAGAATGACAACCTCGGTTTTCCATTCCTCAAGCAAAAATCCAGTGGAGAGGCTTAGTAGTGAGTCTTCTAGATAGTGTCTGGTGCTTACAAGTAGGTAGCCTGGCACATTATCAGGACCCATGGAGCAAAGGTTTTGGTCTTGGAGAGAGCATTCAATACCTGCTCAAAGGTGATTAGAGGGGGTGATGTGGGTGTGCTAATAAGTTGAGGATAATTAGGGGAAGAAAGGGGAGTAAAGTTAGAGTTGTATTTGTCTGTTAATATGTTGGTACATCCTCAGAGTACAAGTAGGTGTTGTTATGTATTAGCTCTGAGCATTGGTGGGCATTAACTCTAAGGTATCTGAAATAGCTGAATAAAGTTTTGTGGTTGTCCTTAGCAGAGCTAGCAATTCTAAGTTCATACTTACTTTTGGGGGATTTGATATTGTTTCTGAGCTCTTTGTCAATCTTTTTGAGTTCTTGTTTAGATGAAGGGATATTAAGTTTGTTTTCATAGGCTGTGAGTTTCTTCTTATTGTATAGTTTGCTTATACTAGCATCCCACCATAGAGGTTTACTCCTGAATTTGGCATTGTATTTATGTCTTATGGGGACAGATACCTTGATGCATGCTTTGAAGTGAGCATATAAATTATCCACAGATGCATAAGCATGCAAGATGAGCTCACCAAGGTGAGGAGGTTGCTTAAATTCAATTAGGTCGTTACTCGTGGCTTTGAGATAAGAAACCAGGGAAAATGCTTTCTGCCATGTGGTGCTTGTGGGAGAGGTGAATAGATTACCTCACTTTTTGAATATTTCTTTGGTGGTTAAGGAGCTCAGAGATAATTTCTGAGGCATTGGGATGCTTCTGTTAAGTCTGTGTGTCTGTCAAGCACTTACATTCCCCTAGAATATGTATTTCAGACAGAAACGTTTTTCTTAAAAGTCCTCTACCAGACTCTCATGGTCCATCTCTAATGGTGGAGTATGTTCCACCTTTCTTGTTATGTACCACACCACATCCATTTTGTCTGAATGAAATCACTAATGCACTGTTTGAAGAAAGAAAGTACAGTTGTGCAAGTCCTACTTATCTGTAACAGTAGATGTTTGAATTTTACACTGGTGAAGTGGCATGTAATTCCTGAGCCTGCATATCTCTCAACTGTCCAGATTTTTGCAGAATGTCCAGATTTTTGCTTCTTATTTTTGGTCTGTTCCTCATAAAATGTGTGGTTTTCTGGCAAATCACTAGGATGATCTGAAAATTGAAGTTACTAAATAATAACATACAGTTGAATTTCAGACTTCAGATCCTTCAGAAAATGTATGTTAACACAAACCCTGTTACTTTAGCAACTGTCTAAGTTTATAAAAACAATATTTAAACTCTTTCCTTATTTTTGGGCCTTTGCCCCCCCCCCCCATTTTGTCAGGCTTTGTCCAGATTTCTTGCACTAAGAGATTGAGAGGTATGCCCTGCACCAACTCATAATGGCAACTTTCCAGAGCTCAGTATCCCCTCTTCTGACTCTCTGTGATAGGGGACTGGCTGAAGCCTAACCTCTGCCACAGAAAGTCAGTTAGTCAGGCTTTTAGTGCTAAGTAGGAACAACCAAGAAAGTCCAGAAGAAATAATTTCCTGAATCCAATTAATTCCCAGCCAAGAGCACCAATACAAATAACCAAATCTAACCAACAGCACAACAAAGTTGCATACCACTGAACTATATAAAAAAGAGGGTGGTGACTGGTGCTGTCACTGAGGCAGTGTGAAATTCAAACATCTACTGTTAAAAGTAAGCAACTGTACTATGTTCATCATTCACACTGCCTGAGTGGCATATGGGTAGATTCCCAAAGCTTACCCTACTTGGAATGAGGAAGGCTAATGTCCTGGACCCCCTACAGAATGACCCCTGCAAAGCCTGCTCAAAAACTTAAGAAGAAATCCAGTTTGTAATGCTTTGTAAAGATATGAATAAAGGACAAGAGCTTATAGAATGCTTCTAGCATGCATTCCTTTCCACTATGCTAGTGAAGAAAATAAGGCCCTGGTGGAATGTGCCTTACCCTTGCCAGGAATAGATTTACTATAGCGGGAGTAACAAAAAACAACAGAGGACAAACAATGACATCTGTCCAGAGTTTCCACTTGTAAGAATCTATCCAGGATCTGCTGAGTCTGTCTATCTACCACTATATTTTGCTCTGATGGAATGTGAGGCCTAAAGCATCAGAGAACGCAGTAAGGCTGGGTCATAGGCATGACGGTATGACCTTGTACCCTCTTGTTTGTTCAGGTGCCACATGACCGTGGTGTCATCAGTGACTAATAAAAGGGGACCTAGAGAGCATAAGTGGTGAAGAACATTTAAGGTCTGAAACACAGCTAACATTTCTCTGTTTATGTGCTTTGTAGTGACCAAAGAACCCCATTCATATTGCAATTGAACTCCCTTGCACACTGCTGCCCATAAAATCTGATTAGTCCATCCAGACTGATTGAACTAGGATCTGGAGGGAGAAGGACATGTTTGGTTTGAAAGGCATCTGATCCCTCCACCACTATAACTCTTATTTAACAAAATCCAGCACTGCTAACATTTCTCTGTTTATGTGCTTTGTAGTGACCAAAGAACCCCATTCATATTGCAATTGAACTCCCTTGCACACTGCTGCCCATAAAATCTGATTAGTCCATCCAGACTGATTGAACTAGGATCTGGAGGGAGAAGGACATGTTTGGTTTGAAAGGCATCTGATCCCTCCACCACTATAACTCTTATTTAACAAAATCCAGCACTGGTACCGGGGACTCTAAGGGATGCAGGTGCTGGGTCCAACCAATTTTTCAAGTATCATTGAATCTTTCTTATGTGGAGTCTGGGCAGTGCTGTCATGAGGATCACTGATGCCTTGAAGCCAAGAATTTTTAGAAACCCTGTTGAAGACACAATACCTTGAAAATGTTCTGGAAAGTCAGGAGTTTGTCTTCTGGTAGAAAGGCTGTACTATTTTCTGTGTCCACCATACACCCCAGGAAGACAATTCTTTGTGAGGGTGTAAGACAGGACTTTTGTAGGTTCATCTTGAAGTTGGAAGCATTTGGAATGTGATAAGCATCTCACCAATTTAAAATCCCCATGGAACAGTGGCCGAAAAGAAGGGATATGACCGTCTGCAGGTTGAGCATTAATAGAAAATATAAACTATGTTCCCACACAGCAAATATAGTAAAGCGAATAAAATATTTCAGAAACAGTTTAAATTGCGCTAAGCCTTGTTCTATAATCTGCAGAGTGTAGTAAACAATAACACATACAGTCACAATACCAAGTAAAATTCACTTGGCCAAATAGTGACAAAAGTCAGGTATATGCCCTTAAATCAAATAGAAACCTTTCAAAATAACATAAATAAACATTTAGATAGAGATTCCCTTATCAAAAATCTCCACAGAAAATGTAAATAAAATAATTTGCTGTGAAATTGAGATTTAATAATAAAAACAGTCATATTAATGTTAATCAGAAGTAAATAATACAAAAATGAAGGGGAAAGTGAAAAATGCAATTTTTTCCAGTCAATACTTCAAAACTGAAGCAGATCAACAACAGAAACAACAGGTCTCTTGGCACCCTGCACTACATGCACCAGACAGTCCCTAGTATTTAACTAATATCACAGGAATTCATTTTTCCAGTACAAGTCATAAAGCATTTTAGAAAAAGCATAGTAACTGCATATAAGCAGTATTAAGCAATTAAACAACACAATTTTGTGTGTGTGTGTGTGTGTGTGTATCTATATGTGTGTGTGTTATTTTTTAATAAAACAGAAATAAATCACAACTATATAATAATAAAGCAGAAGGGAAATTCCCAAAGTTACCTTATCTGAGTCTGAAAACTGAAATTCACCAATGCAAGCTGCTGAGAAAATTCAACTGAGTGTGTCCTACAGCTAGCTCTAAAAGCCTGAACAACTGACGTTCTTAGGACAGGGGTTAGGCTACCCATGTTGGGAGGGGCTTAGCCAATCTCCTATCACAGATGGTCAGAAGAGGGGTTTCTGATCGGAAAGCTGCAAGTCTGGGTTTGTGCAGGCAAACAACCCATATGCCACTGGGACAGTGTTAATGATGAACATCAATACTGCTGTCATCTGTAGTACATTAATACAAACTTTCAATCCCTGAGTAGACCAAAGTCTATCAGCAGTGTGGTCCTGACAGTGACCTCCCTATTCTAAGAAGAAAGCATGCATTGTTAGAATACTTTTGGGAGAAGGAGCCACAACGTCTCTGCCTGTTAAAGAATTTTCTGGTGGTCAGCCATAAGTGCTGACATTGTTTACATGTTGCAGACATTCTTACTGGTGAATTCAAGGGCCCTGATTCCTTGGATGACTGAACCACATTGGTTCTCCAGAATGCCCTCATATAGCACTCTTCATATAGCAACAAGACTCTTCCTAATGATAACAATGCATGACATGACATGCCTTAGTATCCAGGAAACAGTCTATAAAATTCAGATGTGTCAGAACCAAGTGAGATTTTGAAAAGGTGACAGCAGTCCAGAAGGAGGAAACTGTATGAAGCTGAGTCTTCCTGTTTTGAAAAAGAATGTCACAGGAGCCAGCAGCATAAACTGTGTCAGGATTTTGTCACTTGTAAATGGTGTGGCAACAACTGATATTTCACTTTGTGCACACACTTGGACTAAGGTCCTGCAATGGTAATGACCAACTCCCATTCAGAAGCAAAAGATTCTTCATGAAGGCTTCCGATCTCTACATGCAGGCACATATCTATAACATGTAAACAGCACATTCAGTTTCCTCTGGATAGCAGAGAAATAGAGATGGAAGTGTCACCATACAGAGAGGAATCATCTGTGATAAAGGTATCTTAGGCCATACAGGTCTATTATAAGCCTTCATTTCCATATCTCCTTTGGAGCTAAATAGACTCTAGAATAATATCTGAGTCCTCATTGGTTTTGTAATACCTTTTGTATATATATATATATATATATATATATATATATATATATATATATATATATATATATATATTTATTATTATTTTTTTTAATCAAGAGCTGCCAGCACCTTCTTTCTTGATACTGCTTTCTTATTGGGGGTGGGGGGTGGAAGGGGGGCAATATTCATCCAGCAAGAGTAGTGATGGGGTTGGAAAGGAATTCGTCATTACTTCTGTTCATCAGCTGCCATACTCACATATCAGCTGTAATCCGGAGCCCAGATGATGCATGGAGAAAATATTTCCCTCTGACCAGCTCTACTGGTCAGACTGGGACTCTGAGCAGCTGCTGGCTGCTCTGATGATGCCAGTGGCCTCCATGAAAGCATGAAGGACTTTGATATGTGGGCCAGTTTCCATGCCGCTACATAGCAGAACAGATCAGCTGACCCTCATTAGCATCCTTTTGTTGGGACTATAAGTTAAGGCAAACCCATGGTATCTACAAACTCCCATGCATTTTTGTAAAGAAGCATTGTTGGGGAGGATGAAACTACACACCTGCAACAGTAAAGGTTTGCTCTTCTTTCTTCATCAATTTCTTGTGTCAGTTCCTTTTCAAAACTGCAACGGTCTTTGAACTGTGTGCCAATGAAAGATATCTTCACAGCTTCTACAAAAGAGGCAAGAGTGTTAGTTTAAATCTATGCCAGATACTACCCTGAAAGCTCTGCCCACTGCATCAAATGTGATACAATCCATGAGACAGAAAACAGTGAAAGCCATTGAAGCCTGTACCTTATTCTCTTCTTTAATGTCATTACTAAGCATTTCCTTGACAGTGTAGTACTTGAGATAACTACTGCAGTAAGAACATTATCTGTCAAACAGATAAACAAAAATATAGCAAATGAGAGTCAAATTTATGTTTAAAAGTGATCCATTTCTTGCTTCTGACCAGTTTGCAGTTATGGGTTCTAAATAGTAAAATAGTAAATCTAGTGCATTTGAAGGACATGCTTTCCAACTTGCTAATGCAGTCATCTGCAAGTCCAGTACTCAGTACCGAACCACAAAAGTGTTTTGATAGTAGACCTAAAATGAGCTTGACTCTTGAGCTAGGCTGTAGGAAGTCCCTAAAATGATCGTTGTTTAAGAAGCTTACCAAGACAGAAGATGTTTGAATAGATAGATCACTGTTGCAGAAGCATACAGCCATAAAGGATGTATCCTGCCAAGGACTGGACATCAGTCTAATATACAAAAGCTTTAGGAAGCCTTTCACATGTACAGTATGTCTGAGGAAGCTCAAGGACATTCTAGTATAAAGGCAGATGTACAAGTGCCAACATTTAGTGCTTTCTTGTCTCTCTGTACAAGGGAGACAGTCAAGAGGAAGTAACCTGGTCAGGTCACAAAAACTGAATATTTGTGTTCCAGGAGAAAAGAGGGACAGAAGGGAAACCCACTCTCGCCAAAATGTTGTATCCAGAAAAGAAAGAATAAACACCAAAATGATTAGGAGGATGGAGGGTTGCAATACTGCATGAATGATCTGTTTAAACATCTGCTGTTATAGTAAGTTTATTTACACAACTGTACTATGCATATCATTAGATCACTGTTGCAGTAGCATACAACTGTAAGGGATAATTGCCAAAGCCTAGATAACCAATATTAGAAGTTCAGAATCTACGAGTCCCTGGAGAATTGATCCAGCAAATCCTGTACTGGCACTGGAGAATGAATCTCTCTTGTAATGATTGGTGAAAGTGTGAATAGAAGACCAGTAGCTACCTCTAGAATAGTCCACTCCTTTCCAGAAAGCCTTAAAAGTAGATAGAGCTCAACTTAAGTGAGCTTCAACCTTCTGAGGGAGGAACTTACCATAGTGAGAGTAACAAAAATGGATGGAATGGGATAATCATTTAGAAATGGTCTGTTTTTCCATCAAAAGAGATAAAGACCTGATCTGAAGCTCTAAAGTCTTTTGTACTGTCAGTGTGGCACCTGAGTTGTCAGTGGATATCTAGAGTATGTAAGATTCTCTATCCCATTTTTTTAGATTCAGGAAAGAGCACAAGGGGATGAATGCATTGATTTGAAGTAAATTATCATACCACTTTAGGTTTAAAGGAAGAATTCATTTTTAAGGTTATACAAGTTTTATGAAATATGAAGGGCTGGCTCACCATCAGAGTTTGCAACTCAGATACCAGCTTTGCCAAAGTCAGAACAGTGAGTACAACAGTTTTACATGTCAAAAAAGGGAGGTAAAGTGAGTTTTTCTAAGACATAATTGAGACCCCAAGGAGGAGCCACCTGTTGTGAGATGGACAGATATGCAGAAACCCTTTCAACAATTATTTTACCTGGAATAAGGAAGAAAGGGGGATCTAAAGACAGACAGATAGAAAGGACTGAAAGATGAACTTTAGTAGTTGAGTAGGAAAGACTTGAAGAACCACAGGGGCTTTTGTCTTGGATGGGTCTTGGTTCTTTTTGGGGCACCAGCTGGAAAATCTCCTCCATTTCGATAAATTTCTAGTGACAGGTTTTCTAGCTTCCTTTAATACTATTCTATATTCCAAGCAGTCATATGAAGATTCTGCAGGTTGGGTGGATCAGTGATCCCTTTTCCAGGGTGAATAGATTCATTCTCTGGGAAACATTACGGAAATGTATTCAGCCATTTTCATGAGAAAGGAGAACCATGCAGTCTAGGCCAAAAGGGAGGTACCAGAATAAAGAAATCTGGTTATCAGAGGAAAGGGGAGAGCATAGAGGAAAATTTCTGTCACTGGGAAGAAAAAGACAGCTGTCTTTTTGGCTTTCCTGCAAGGAGTCCTGGAGTAGAATATGTTTAAATTTCTCTTGTAAATAGAGGCAAACAGATCTATCTGTGGAGTTGCCCGCAGATGGACAATCTCTTGGAAGACCCCTGGGAGTAGCTTCCATTCATGGGTGTATGTCCTGAATCTACTCAAGTTATCTGCCATTGTGTTCTGCCATGGTGTAATGTACGTAGCCTGAAGGGATAGATTGTGCTGAGTTGCATTTTCTCCGACTATCATGGCTAGTCTACTCAGGGGTTAAGACCCAAGTTAACCTTGTTTGTTTATGTAACCCATCACAGTGGTGTTAACTGTTAATATTAACTGGAATCCTGAAGTCCAGAAATGATTCAAAGTCTTGAATGCATTTATCAAGGCCATCATTTCTTTGATATTCATGTTTTTTCTTGAGATGGTGTTTTTAAAGTCCTTTTACTTTGAAGTCTTCAGTATGTTCCCCATGCAAAGTCTCATGCATCCATTGTTACAGACTGAGAAGGGGCTGGAGGGGATATGGGGAAGCCTGGATTCAGTACAGTCTGTTCTTCCCATCTTAACAGTTCTTTTCTGACAAAGCTGTGCACTGGTATTGGAAACCATAAAGGATGCTGGTGCTGAAGCCATACTGCCTTGAGAAACCATTGCATTTTTCTCGTGTGTAGTCTGGCTAATGGAATTATCAGAATAGTGGAATCCATGTACTCAAACATCCTGAGATAATTCCCTTATTGTAATGACCTCTTGATGAGAAAACTGTAAGAACTGATGATGGTAAACTGCAGGCTTTTCTAGCCTAGCCTAATATTGAGTTTGCCCATACCACAATATTAAAAACTCAGGAGTAAAGTTTCCAAGACAGGGGTAGAAAATAACATAAAGGAAATGGGGTGGAGGGTGGGATGTTGTATTGGATGGTCTGAGATGAAAAGGATCCATTATTTTGGTAAGTATATAATGTTCATATCCTATTTCGTCTGGGATGTGTCTAGAAGACAATCTAAAAATTTTATTCTGTGAGAAGGAACAAGCGATGACTTCTCAAGGCTGAGATGAAAAAGGAAAATGATGTACTTACAATGATGATAGATCTGTGTTGTCTACTTCCATCATTCCTCAATGGATGGGTCTTTGGATCTGACCTTGGATCCATCTTCATCCACACAAGACTTAGGATCCCAAACTCAGGCTCTTCCTCTTACCTGTAACTCCCTGAAAAGCCCAGTATTACCTCAGATCAAGTTTGCCCAAGAATACAAACAACCCCAAAATGGTATTAATGATAATAGTAATAATAATAATAATAATAATAATAATATTAATAATAATAATAATAATAATGCTGTAAAGGATTATGCAAAGGTAATATGAATGTTCAAAAGATGGTGGCTAAAAAGTGCACTTTAAGAGCCTTCAGAATAGGTCAGTCTTGTCAGACCTGGATAAAGGAACAATGAATTCCATAATCAGGCAAGGAAAAAGAGGGGAGGGGAGTTAAGGAAGAATGGAGGTAAACCACACAGACCTATTGGTATCATAAGTACATAACTTTAGTATCTGATGTTGTCTCTTTCATCAATTCCTCAACAAATAGGACAGACACTTGGGTGGATACATGGAAGTAAATACTCAGAAGGCAGCTGAACCAAAAGCTACCCTACCTCAAGACAGTAAATCTGGTTTTATAATGGGATATGAAGGTATAAACATTTGACCAAGGGGCAGCTGCACAAATGTCATCAATAGATACTCCAGAAAAGAAAGCAGTTGAGGTTCCCACAGATCTAGTAGAGTAAGCTTTGATGGGTTTAGGTAAGACTAAACCTTGCTCTATGTATGCATGTATAATGCAAGCAGAAAATCATCTTAATAAAGTGACTTCAGAAACTCCATAACCCAGATTATTTACAGACAAGGATACAAAAGTTGATCAGACTCTCTGAAGGCTTTTGTATGATGGATGTAAAAAAGTAGCTGGTTATGAACATCCAACAAATGTAGTATGTATTATCCTTTGTTAGAAAAAAATTGGGAAAAAACTAGAAGGTTAATGTTCTGATTTAAATTGGCCTTGGCAGCTACCTTTGGTAAAAAAGAAGGACTGGTTCTAAGGGAAATTCTGTCCTTATGAAAGAAAATGTACAGAGGTTTACATAAAAGGGATTTGGAGTTCTCATACCCTCCCAGCAGAAGTAACTGCCACTAAGAAAGTTTTTCATGTTAGGAACTGAAGATCCATCATTGCTGTAGGTTCAAATGGTGGTTTACTCAGAACTTGCAATAAAAGAGTATTATCCCAAGGTGGTATATGTTGTCTAAGAAGAAAGGTATCCCTCAAAAAAGTCCTTAGGTAATCTGAGAGATGCAGTTGGGAGCTGATCCTCTCTAATGTGGAAACTATAAATAGCTGACAGTGGATTTTGATAGTAGAGTAGCTGGCACCATTATAAAACAGACAGGTTAGAAAGTCTAAGACCACTGGAAGGGGTGCTAAGAAAGGGACTAAATTCCTTTAAATAGCACAAATAGGGAATCTTTTTCATTTGCTTTGTAATTCTTACTAGTAGACAGTTTCTAGAATTAAGTAAGAATATGGATTACTTGAGAAGAAAGCCTGGATCAGCTAGTCATCACTGGAAGTGGAGAAATCAAGCAGTTAATTTGAGGGCTCCAATGTCTGGAAGAGACAGGCTGAATGGGTCGGGTATTAGATCTGGACTGGGATCCAGCACCCATAGAGGGGTTTACAAATGAAGCCAGAGGTAGAGGAACCAGACTTGTCAAGGCTAGAAAGGGGTAATGAGGATCACACTGACTTTCCTCTCTAATAATTTTTGAAAACATTTTGAGATGAGGAGTTGGAGGGAAGGCTTAAAGGAGACCAGGGGACAACTACAGATCAGACTGTCCCTGGGTGACTCCCCCTGTGAAGGGATTAGGGAAAAGAACCTGCTGCATTTGCTGTCTTTTGTAGGATGTAGCAAAATAATCATAGCACAGTTGACCCCAGTGGTGGAAGATCTGTTCTGCCACCTTTTGATTGAGGAACCATTGTGAGGCAAGAGGATGGATCTGCCTAAATTGTCCACTAGCACATTGTACTACCCAAGAATGTGAGTTACTTAAAGAATACATTTGAAGATATCCCCCATTGTCAAACTCTCATGACTTCTCAGCATAATGGGTAAGAGCAGGTTCCCCTTGCTTTTTGATGTACCAGACTACCAACATGTTGCCAGTTTGGATAGATATGAGACCTTGAAGGAGACAGTCCCAGAAGGCCTTTAATGCTAGAAGAACTGCCCTAATCTCTAGAATGTTGCTATGGAGATTAGCCTCAGAGGGGGACCATGTGCCTTGAGCTGTCTTTCCCTGTAGTGCCTCCCCACCTCATCTGGCAAGTATCCATGGTCACAGGAGTTTGGGCTGGGGAAAGACAAATGGGTGACCTTGCGGTACCATAGGGGATTTGAGCCACCAGTGGGTGTGAGTCCTGCAAATGTTTATCAGACATACATCAGACATATCAGACACCTGATGGACCACTGCACTGCTAGGGTCCACTAAAGTGCTCTCATAATGGTATCTGGCAAGAGGAACCAAAGTAATGGATGTCACCATCAAACCCAGTAGACAAAAGAATAATTTTCATTGTTGGATTTTGAGATGAAAGAATAACTTGAGCATGATTGTGAAGTGGGAAAGCGTATAAGTTTCACTGTCTGATGAATTGTGTCCACGTGTGCTCCTATGAAATCTATTACTTGTACAGAATGGAATTTGGACTTGTCCAGTTATACTTTGATATCCAATCTTAGCTGGTTAAGTAGATTTCTGGTAATGACTGAAATGAGCCAGTCATCCAGATCCAGGAACACCCAGAACCCTTGCAGCCTGAGGTGCACTGCTACCACTGCAATGCATTTGGTGAATATCTGGGGGGCTCTGGTGAGGCTAAAGGGCAGGGCTCTGAATTGGAAGTGACTGGCTCCCAGCCAGAAGGGGAGAAACCTTGTGGATTGCCTGTCCATCTTAACATGGTAGAACACATCCTGTAGGTCTGTGGGGCATATCCAGTCATTCACTCAGTAGTGGGAGAATGAACTGAAACATGACCTTATGGAACTTTGATTACTTGACATATTGGCTGAGGTGGCTAATGTCCAAAATTGACCTGAGGTCTTCAGTTTTTTTTCGACACTAAAAGAATCTTGAGTAATTTCCAGATCCTATCTGATCTGGCAAGACCTCATTCATGACTTGCTTCTTTAGCAGCTTTTGTATTTCTTTGAATGCTGCCAGTCTTCAACAGTTTGGAATATTTTATTTTATTTATTTATTTATTTTACATTTGTTGACCGGGCTGGTCCAACTGGATATATGTCCATTTTCAGCAGAGGCCCGGGGAGAAAAGCTCCAAACTAACACAAAACATTAGTTATTTTACATGACTGATTCTAAAAATACAGGTACATCACACATTTTTAGCAATTCTTTACATTTCTTTACATTGCTGGTTGAAGAATCCTTATAAATGAACTGATTTGGGAAATAATACAGGAAGATGTTTGTAAGACATGAGATTAATATATGAAAACACACTCCCTTTATAGGTTAACAGAGGAGCACCTACTTGGTACAGAAAGAGTACTATGTATCCAGCGATAAGTGAGGAAGTTAGTCAGGGTTAGCACAAGGGCATAACCAATGTGTTTTGAGGTATAGTTTCAGTTTGTTTTTAAAAAGTGTTATTGAGGAAAGCAAGGTCAGGTCACTAGGGAGTGAGTTCCAGGTTTTGCCAACAGTGTTAGAGAACAAGGAGTCACCAGCCATATTGCTGGTTTTGCTTCTTTGTACAAGTAGTTTGTTTGATGAGCGTAGGGTCTTAAGATTATTGTAGGCGGTGATAAGGTTAGTAAGTTTTGGGGTATTAGTAGGTTGATACAGGATCTTGTTTGGTAACTCTAGCCATCCTAGTTGTTCTAGGTTATGTGATGGGTTCTGAAAGCAGAGCCAGTGGCAAATCTGGCAATATTGTTATAGGAGATTGCTAGCTTGTTAAGGTTATTTTTACACAAGTTAGCAAATATAGGGGAGGCAGCGACGAGAGTAGAAATTAAATGGGTGCAGGCAATAGTAGTCCTAGCTAATGGAGTCAGGAAGGGTTTGATCCTATAAAGGGTACCGTGTTTTTGTTGACTGTTTCTATCATACTGTTAATATGAGCATCAAAGTTAAGGTTGTTATCAATTAATACCCCTAGTAGTTTGGTAGTGGGATCAGGAGCTATGATAGTACCGTTGTTTGATATAACAGTAAAGTTAAGTGGGGAGGCCCTATGAGTTGGAGTAAATAGTAAGAGTTTTGTTTTTTTGGGGTTCAAGATGAGGCAATGGTGTAGAAAAAGAAGTTATGTCTTACTATAACGTTGCATCTGTATTGCTGATCCTCGTTCAGTCATTAAGTATGGGTATCGGTTCCGACCTCAGAACCGAGCCGGCCATCTTCCAAGCTCATGTCAGCTACAAACTCTCGAGCTAAACTCTTACCCAGAATTTCCCTCTCCCTGTTACCTCAGATTGAGTTTGCAAGTCAAAAGAAGGTAGAGGCTACCTCTGGTAAAATGACCTAAAAGAACCGGATGGTAAGATCCACTAGAAGCCACAGGAGGGGGAAGGAGGGAGGGTTGTAATGACTGAACGAGGATCAACAATACAGATGGAACGTTATGGTAAGACATAACTTCTTTATCTGATATTGTTAATCCTCGTTCATTCCTTACGTATGGGACAGAGTCCCCAGCTACCTCTATTCCTGGGAGGCTCTCATGGAAGGACATTCCTGAGCACCATAGAACCAAAAGATGCTCTTCCCCTGGAGGTCAAATCCAATTTATAATGATTGATGAAGGTATGAGGAGTAGTCCAAGTTGCAGCTTCACAGATGTCATGTAAAGAAGCTCTGGCATGGAAGGCAGCAGAAGTTGCCACCGGCCTTGTCGAATGAGCCTTTATGGTAGTAGGCAAGGGGATATTACGTTGTGTATAAATGAAGGTCACACAGTCTTTCAACCATCCAGCCAATGTGACCTTAGCAACAGCACATCCTAATCTAGGACGAGAATAGGCCAACAATAACTGGTCTGATTTACGAGAGGCCTTAGTCCTGTTCAAGTAGAAGCAGATTTGCCTGTGAATATCTAGGGTATGTAGGCAATACTCTCCTTTGTTTGAATGATTGGGAAAGAAAACTGGCAATTATTTCAGAAATCACTTTTGGCAGAAATGAAGGATTAGTTCTCAAAGACACTCTATCTCTATGAAAAATCAAGTATAGACTCTTGATGCATAAGGCTTGAAGCTCAGAGATATGTCTGGCAGAAGTAATGGTGACCAAAATCAGGGTTTTCCATGACAAATATATGAGGTCACAAGAAGAAGCTGGTTCGAAGGGTGGCATTGTCAGAGCTTGTAGAACTAATGACAGGTCCCATGGTTGAATAGGTTCTCTAAAAGGGGGCTTCAGATGATTCACACCTTTTATGAAGGTCTTGCATAATTTGTGTGACATAAGAGAGGAGTCTTGGACACCCTCATGGAAATTAGATATTGCAGCCAAATGAACTCTAATGGTAGCGGCCGATAGACCAGATTGAAATAGGTCGGCCAGATACTCTAGTATTATCGACACTGGTGCTGAGAAGGGATCTACTTGTTTTTCTTTCAGCCAACAGGTAAATCTTTTCCACTTGCTTAGATAAGTAATTCTAGTGGAAGACATGAGATGCAATAAGAATGTCCCGTACTGGTAAAGAAAGATAATTCTGCCTGGCAATCAAGGGAATTGGAGGAGCCAAGCTGTGAGCTTCAGGCTGTCCAAGTTGGGATGAATCAGGTTCTGCAGATGTGAGATCAACCCCGGGGTTGGATGGAGAATCCATGGTTGATCGAGCAGGTGAGGCCAAAGGAAGGGGAACCAAATCTGACGAGGCCAATATGGTGCTATGAGGATCACCTTGCTCTAAAAACTTATGGGCTTTCTTCAGAAACTGGGGAATGAGGGGGAGAGGTGGGAATGCATAAAGAAGGCCCAGGGGCCAATCATGGACTAGAGCGTCCCTTTGTGACTGCCCCAGAGGGGGAATCAGGGCGAAGTAGTTGCTGCATTTGTAGTTGGTCGGGGATGCAAAGAGGTTGCAGCAAGGACGGCCCCAGCAGTGGAAGATCTCCGCCGCTATCAAGGGATTCAGGGACCACTCATGAGGTTGTAGAATGCACCTGCTGAGTCTGTCTGCTATCACATTGGAACTCCCAGGAGTGTGCGTTGCTAGAAGAAAACGGTTGATAGCCATCGGCCATTGCCATATCCTCATGGCCTCTCGACAAAGGGGGTAAGATTTGATTCAACCCTGTTTGTTGATGTACCAGACCACCACCATGTTGTCTGATTGTATCGCAATCATCCCAGATGGCAGCCCGGGATGGAATGCTTGCAATGCCAGAAGCACCGCCCTCAGCTCTAGAACATTTATATGCAGTTGGGCCTCCAATTCGGACCAAGTGCCATGGACTGTTTGTCCCTGACATAGCCCCCCCACCCCATCAGGGAGGCATCCATGGTCACTGTAGCCTTGGGCTGCTAGGGGGAGAAGGGGTGAGATCATTGTGATGGGTTGTGGGTCATCCACCAATTTAAATTCTGCTTGCACCTGTGGGTTACTTGAATTTTGGCTGAAAGAGGACGCTGAAAAGGATACCATTGGGTGAGCAGTAGCCATTGTAGAAGCCTCATATGAATCCTGGCCAGGGGGACAATGGTGATGGAGGCTGCCATGGAACCCAACAGCTGTAGGACAGAGTGAGTTGTGAATTTCTCCCTTGAAAGAATTGAGATCAGTTGTTGCTTTATCCTTAGAATTCTGTGCTCTTGAATGGATGCTCTGCAGTTCTTTGCATCCAAGATGACCCCTATGAATTCTGTGGACTGAAATGGGGTGAGATTGGATTTTTGTCGGTTTATGGTTATGCCTAGCCTTTGTGCAGTAAGGAGAGAGTATGCCAAGGCTTCTTCCAATAGATGTCTGGTGGGGGGGCGGAGATGAGCCAGTTGTCTAGGTATGGAAACACCTGGAATCCTTGTAGTTGCAAGTGAGCTGTGACGGCTGCCATGCACTTTGTGAACACTCTGGGGACTGTAGAGAGTCTGAAGGGCAGTACTCTGAACTAGTAGTGACTGGCTCCTGCACGGAAGTGCAGAAATCTTCTTGATGGCCTGTCCACCTTTATGTGGTAGTACGCATCTTGAAGATCTATCGAGCACATCCAATCGTCTTTTTCCAAAAGCGGGAGGATAGACTGTATTGTGACCATCCTGAATTTTTGTACTCTTACAAACTTATTCAATACACTGAGATCCAAATTTGGTCTCCAGTCCCCGGTTTTCTTTGGCTTGAGTAGAATCTGGATCCTATCTGGTCTGGAGGGACTATTTGGATGACTCTTTTTCTTAGCAGCTTTTTTATCTCTAGTGCTGCTTCTTCCCTTTGACTGGGTGGAATGTCAGGTAGGTTTTTTGAAGGGACAGGACAAAGCTCGAAGGGGATATGATAACCTCTGGTTATAATCCTTTGTACCCAATAATCGGTGGTGATGGTTAGCCAGACAGAAGGGTACAAGGAGAAACGACCCCCAACCACCTCCAGAGGAAAGGAGTTGGGCCACTCTTCAGGAGCGCTGGTAGATTGGCCAGGAAAAGAGTCCCTGGAACCCTGGTTACATGGACCCCCTCTGCCCCGAAAGGGGCATCTTCCCTGTGAGCTTCCCCTCTGCCTCTAGGCGAGAACCCGGCCTGTGTGTCACGGAAAGGACCCTGAGACTTCTTGAACCATATCTTCCCACTCTTTTGGTTTTGGGAGAAAGCACATTGAAGGAAAGAATAACAGACACCTACAGCAGAAAGGGTCTTACCGTCCTGTTCACATCTGGCCAGTGTGCTTTTAACTTTGGGTCCAAATAATGAAAAGGCTTCAATGGGAGCGTTAAGAAAGGAAGCCTTAAAGGGTTCTGCGAAATTGCATAAGCGCATCCAGGCTTGTCGTCTCAAGACCACAGCTGAACCCACCACTCTAGCTGCTCCTCCTGATGCGTGAGATATCAGTCATATGGAGGAGTTAGATATTGACTCAATGGTGGCCAGCTGAGAGGCCACTTTGTCACGAACCTCATCAGACACGGCACCAGCCAAGGTTTCAGAGACCTCGGAAATTAGATCCCTTTGAAGCCTGGTAAAGTGTGCCATATAATTTAGGGACCTGATAGCAAAGGTCACTGATGCAAAGGTGCGCTTCCTTATCCTGTCCAAGGCCTGGGACTCTTTGTTGGGTGGATGGACAGTCTGGCTTTCTTCTTCTGCCAGATCCTTTTTGGTTGCAGCTGCCACCATCACAGCATCCACAGGAAGACCTTTAGACCAATGTGGATCCATAGCAGGAGGGGACAAAATCTTATCTGGCCTCCGGGAAATAGCCTTGACGGTGTCAGGAGCCTTCCACACATGCTGCATGATGAGCCAAACCAGTTCATCGGCAGGTGGAATAACCCAGGAGGTAGGGGGCCAGGTGCAAAAAGCCTGCAGGAACACAAACTCCTCAGAGGTTGGATTAGAGGGCTGCTAGTCACCTCTCTGTTTAAGGATTTCGAGGATATCACCAAAGGATACCTCAGAGGGTGACCAAGGGGATCCTTCCCCATCATCAAAGTCTGTGTCTTCAGTGAGGGACTCCTTTGTGGAGTCCATGTGCTTCCTCTTGCACAAACTTTTCCAGTGAACTTCCTCAGAGGGGGAAGCTGGGGAAGACAACGGAAAGGGAGTTTCCTTTGGGAATACGTCCTGAGGCCCTTGCGCCCGGTGTCCGCTGGGTGCGACTTGTGAACATAGCGGTCCAGAGGAGGGCGGGGAGATAGACAGCACAGTATCACCAGCAGAAGCCAGAGCCTTCTCCATCAGTTGGAAGGCTGGTCCACCTGAAGAGGGGTGAGTGTCCAGGACAGGGGTCACTCCTCCCCTAAGTGGCTCAGCCTGCCAACCTGAAGTCCCCGGATGGCTGTGAAACAAAAAATTGCACATGTCACAACTATCATCCTGGGTAGTAGCAAAACTCTCCTGCCACGAAGGCAACTGCGGTTCCTTAGTGAAGTTCATAAAGGGAACCGTAGAGGGGGAAGACTGTGCTATATCAAGGGACTTCAAAGGCAATGAAGGAGGAGAATAAGAAGGGGTCTTTGGTGATGGGTGATCACCTCCCAAGGAAGGATAGGTCCTGGGGGGCGGGATACCTCTGGCCAGAATCACTTGATCCACAAGACGCAACACGTCATGTTCAGAAAGGCTTTTAGTGGACCTCACTGACAAAGCTGAGGGAGAAACAGGTCTGTCCACAGAAGAGACAAGCTCGGTGCCCACTTAACCAGTCCACACTGAGAACAATGGTGCTGAGAGAGACTGGACTATGGGTGTCTGCACCGAGGAAATCATTGGTGCCGAGGTCACAGTCTGCACTGACAAAAAGATCGGTGCCGAAGTGGTTGCCGGTACCGAAGCTGGAACTGACAAAATTGATGTCAATAACTGAGACGTCGGTTCCGAGTAAGATGTCAGAGCTGACGTGGTCAAGGTCTGTGCCGACTGAACAGTCGGTGCCGATGTAGTAGTAGTAGTCTGAGTCAAGGAGCCCCTCAGTACCGATACAATAAAGGCTACAGTAGACAGAGCTGAAATCACTGATGGTGCCGAAGGCCTTGGTGCTGAAGGTCTAGGCACCAAAAGCACTGGGGCTGGCAGAGTGAGCTCTGAAGCAGAAATCTTAGCCTTCTTGGGTCTTGGTTGGCGGGAGTCCCCAGCCGGGGACGTAGGCAGAGACTTAGCCTTTGTAGGATCATCTGATATTTTCTTATGGGCTCTAGGAGGGGTTGAAGCCTCCAACCCAGAAATAGCCTCTGAAAAGGGAGATTTAAGAAGTACCTTCAGCAACAACTTATTTTTCCTCTCAATCAAAGTTCTATTGGAAAAATTCTTACAAATACCACAGGGCGGGTCAACAGATAAGTGAGACACACCCAATCAATAAACACACAGAGAGTGTGCATCTAATGTAGGTAATTTGTGTCCACAATCTGAACACCTTTTAAATCCTGGACTACTTTTTTTATCTGCCATGACAGAAAAGGAGAAAGAAGAAAGGGTACCAACAATGGCACGAATGAATACCCGAAGGTAATGAAGAAAAGAAAGGTTTACCTACGATGGTAAGGGAGAAAATACCTTGCGGTAAAAAGTGCAGAGTAAAGAGAAGGAAACTCAAGAAAATATACTCGCTAAATGCGATAAGGTAAGAAACAACAAATTAGAAACTTTTCTGACAGAAAAAGTTATATTAGACTAGTCTGACAACAAATATCTATACTTAACTCAAGAGAAGCAGCTTGACACGGCCGAATGGTGATGCGACAAATGAAATCTGAGGTAACAGGGAAAGGGGAATTCTGGGTAAGAGTTTAGCTCGAGAGTTTGTAGCTGACGCGAGCTTGGAAGATGGCCGGCTCGGTTCCGAGGTCGGAACCGATAGTTATACGTAAGGAATGAATGAGGATTATCAATATCAGATGCCATTTTTTGACTGTATTGAACACCTTTTGGGTTAGTGTCTGTAGATCAGATGGAGAAGTGACTGAGCATATTAATGTGGAATCGTCTGCATACTGGATACAAGTAGCTTGTGGAATTACTGAATGTAGGTCATTAATAAAAATAGAAAATAGGAGAGGACCTAATATAGAGCCTTGAGGGACACCAAGGGCAATGGGAAGGTGGGTGGATAAGTTATTATTCCATAGTACAGCCTGCTGTCTATTGTTTAAGTAGGATTGGAACCATTGTATAGCCAGTGTGTCTAGTGAAAGGGTTTTAAGTATGTTTATGAGTAGCTGATGGTTAACCATATCGAAGGCTTTAGAGAGATCAATAAACAGGGCTGAGGAAAGAATGTTATTATTATGATTTTTGTTAATGTAATCAGTGAAGGATAAGAGGGCAGAGGTGGTGCTGTGAAATGGCCTAAAACCATGTTGACAGTTAGTTAGTGGGTTGTTTTGGGTAAGGTAGTTTATTTGGTAACTATTTTGAGTTTGGAGGAAGGGACAAAAAGGGACATAATAGCCTCTAGTTACTATCATCTACACTCACTTTTCATTCATGATGGACATGCAGGCTTTGAGGTGCAGGGCTAGGTACCCCCAACTGCCTAAGGAGAATGGCAATCGGGCAATCCTTCAGGAGCACTGGTAATGCCTCTCTGTGAAAGGTTGGTTTTGTGGCCCACCTCTGTCTTGTGGGCAATGCCCATTATTAGAACTCCCCCCTCTGCCTAGTGGGGGTCTGTCTCCAAAATTATCCTGACAGGTCCCTTGGGATTTCCAGAACCATAGTTTCTTACCCCTTTCTGATTCCTAGAAAAAGACCTCTAGGGGTAGAGAGCCATATTCCAAACAGCAAAATGGATCTTTCCATCTTGTTCACTTTTGGTCAATGTTTTTTTCACTTTAGGCCCAAAAAGTGAGCCATCAAATGGGATAGTAGTAAAAGTTGTCTTGAAGTGCTCCTCAAAGTCTCACAAGCACTTCTAGGCATGTGTCCTAGAGGTAATACCTGTGCATGAGGCTCTTGAAGCACCTTTATTAGAAATAAGACACATTGAGACATTGAACAGTAACTGTAGGGTGGCTGAGAGTCCAGGGTTTTCTAGTCTTCTACAGATATAGAGCCAGAGAGGGACTGGGAGATTTCCCCGGTCAAATCCACTGAAATCTTGTGATGTGTGCCAGTAATTAGACACCCTTACAGCGAAGGTAGCTGAAGTGAAAGTCCACTTCCAAAATCTGTCCAACACCCTCAACTCCCTGTTGGGCATATAGACAGAAGACCTTTCCTCTGCAAGCTCTTTTTTTGGGGGCCTCTGTTACTACAATGAATCCACAGCTGGCTCCTTGCTCCAATGTTGATGATCTTTCAAGGGAAAAACAAGTACTTTTCTGGCTTACTTGGAGTTGACTCAGCCACATCTGGCTCCTTCCAAGCTCACTTAGAGATGAGACCCACCATCTCATTAGTGGGGGGAACCACCCAAGATGAAGCTCAGTTGGACTTGAAGGCCTTGAGGAATACTGACCCCTCTTGGGAGGGGACATTGGAGGACCACTCACTGTCTCAGGAAATTCCCCAAGTGAGACATCCTCCAGGGAGGATAAGGGGGACCCTTCCCCATCACTGAGATCCATGACCTCTGTCAGAGAGTCTTGTGAGGAGTCTACATGTCTCCTTTTACATGTATGCTTCTGAGGATCCTCCCCAGTGGGATGTTCTGGAGAAGACTTGGAAGAGATCTGAGATTTACAAGTCCCCTGTATGGACTGACTCAAGACTCAACCGGTCTGGATGTCCCAAGTGTACTTGAAGAGAAGGATCAGGACCCAGGGGCATTCTTTGGGGAAAGGGTGAAGCCAAGTTAGAAAGAGTAGTCAGCAACTCAGATTGGGAGAGGGCTCTGACAGCCTTGAATGCAGAAGCCGAAAGAGATCTCAAGATCTGTCTGGTGGAAGCTGAAGCCACCTTACCAGACAAGCTTCAAAATGCCACTCAGTTCAGAACAGAGGCTGACACTAGTGTTAAGCTACCCAGCACCAAGGCTCTGAGAGGAAGGGATAGCTCTGAAACCATCAGAGTCAAACCCTTTCCCTCGGATCTGGTGCTAAAACTTTGGCTCCAGGATCCTTCTGGCTCAGATGATATTGGAGCTGTACAGGTCAGAGATGGTGCAGGAATAGAAGACAGCCAGATCTTTGAGTCCAGAGCAGACAAGCTCCTGGAAGTGCTCCGATCTGAAACTCCCAAATCTGACAAACAAATTGGAGTAGGAGCAACAACAGGATGATACAGATACATAAGATACATAAATCCCAGGTTCAGTAGTGTCTGGAGCTGGGAGGGCCCCCAACTGAATCTGGGTCCTTAGAAATTACCTCATCATGCAGTCCACATCTGCTTCGGAAAGGCTCCTGGTTGATTGAACTAACTGCATGGAAGAAGCAGTGGAAGGAGGTCTTAATGCCTGATAACTAACCCTTTCCTGAAGAAGGGGCAATCAGAGCTGAGAAGAAACTGGCTCTAACAAAAAAAGTGGCTCTGGGAAAGGAGTCTTGGATGCAATGAGGATCAGCTAGGAGAAAAGTGCTGGATCCAAAGATTTGGAGGATTTAGGAGCCAGAGCTGAGGGAGTAAGAGAGGATGAAGACCAGTCTGTAGACTGCTTTCTCGACTTCTTAGTCCTCTTGTTAGGCCCACTGGCTTTGTCCCCTTTAGATTTATCTGTAGACTTTTTAGAAGAAGGGGAAGATCCAGTATCAGCATGCTGAGATTCAGATGATTATCCCACAAGGGCAGGGAGAAGTCTCTTGAAAATAAGTTTGTTTTTCCTCTCTACTACTGCCCAGATACCAAAGGCAGTGCATATGGAACACTGTTCATCCAAGAGTGTGGCCCCAAGGCTGTACACACATTTTGAGTGTACATCCAAGTTGGGTATCTTGTGGTCACAGGCCACACATGTTTTTAAAACAAGAAGGTTTCTCAGCCATAACTGAGAATCTTACTAAAAGGTATAAACACACATAAGAGAGTAACACTAAGTTATCCAAAAGCAGAATAGCATATATATATTTTTTAAGTTAGAAAGAAAGATGGTGCTGAGGCACAAAGTATAAAAGGATTTAGAAATCCTTATAAAACACCTATATAATGTAGCTATGACAGGGGAGGTAGGGTATCTAGATAGTAAGAAATCAATAATCAAAGGATGCGGCTTAGGAGAAAAAGGCAACAATGAAAAAAAATCTTACAAGTTTTAACCCACAACTGAGCAAGGAAATCCACGTCTGTCTCAAACAAGTAATAAATGAGATCGGAGGTAATGCTGGGCTTTGCAGCGGATATGGGTAAGGGGAGGAGCCTGAGCTTGGGATCCAAATTCTTGAGTAGCTGAAGACTAGTTTTGAGGTCAGATCAAAAGACCCATCTAAGATACTTTTTGCTGGGTTTACTGAATTTGTCAAATTCTTTGTGAGAAATCATAGGCTTCTGATGAAATTTAGGATGTGAGGCAGTAGCATCATGTTCCATTTCCCTGAGTTTCTGTAACACCAAAAGTTTCAGAAGCATTTTTGTATGATATTGTTTAGTAGTACCCTTGAACCACCTACAGATGGCTTGCTTCTTGGTATTCTTGGAGTGAGATTCACACAAATAATCACTTCAAGTACTTGTATACTATGGGAACATGCCTGCCACAAGGGTACTTAGTGGGCAAATCAGTGACTGCAAACAGGGTCAAGAACAATAAGAACCATAATACATTGACCAGTTATGAATTCTATTTAAGAAAAGGTAAAACAGATGGATGAAACCAGTTACTGTGGGAATAAGAAGAATCTAGTATAGCCAAAAAGATGTTGAAAGGAATAAAAACTTTACCTGAATAATGTCCTTTTGCTATAGAAGCTGGCTGAGGCTATCAACTATATGACCAGAGTTCTTTTTTGGTGAGAAGAAAAGTGCAGTTGTGTAAGAACTTACCATAACAATATATGTTTCAATAAATTACTGCTGGAAAGGGATAGCCATCTAGAAATGGTTTGTTTAGAAACTAGAAGGCCCACCTTTTTCCCTCATAGAAAAAAATTGGTCAGATTTTCTGATAGTTTTTGTCTTATCCAAGTAAAATCCAAGTTGTCTGCAGACATCTAGAAAATGAATTATTTCTCTTTTATTTTGATGACTGCGAAAAAATGTAAGCAGATGAACAGACTGATTCAGAAACATTTTAGTGACTCTAGGCATACAGAAAAGGCTATTTCTGAGGCTAACCATGGAATTATGGAAATTAGGAAAGGAAGAGTACACGAGAAGCCATAACTCAAAGAACATTTTGGTACATATTAAGGCTACTAATAAAATTGTTTTCCAAGTACAGCATTTTAAAGATGCATAAGAAGCTTTTTCAAGGGAAGCAGGGTTAGAATTTCAAGAACATGATTCAGGTCCCAAGGAACAGGAATGGATTTCTAGCAGGGCTGATGTGAAAGATGTCTCTTAGAAACTGACTTCATAGTGCGAAGAAAGAGGAGCAGTGGTGGCTGGTGACTTCAAATTAAAGGGGGGCTGCAGGAGACAGCTGAATAGGTGAGGCCAATGGGAAGGGGTGTGGCCAATCAGAAATAGGTGGAGCCATGCTCAAAACCACAACAACTAGAACTTGAATTAAATACGCTGCCCTGGGTGCCAAACCATCATTACAAGAGTCCAAGACTAAATGAAGTGTAGAAGAAAAAAATATTTCAATGCATTGACTACATGACAACTTACTTAATATCTAGATGGAAAAACAAAGGTTGTGAGGTATGAAAAAATAAATTAATTTTTAAATACATTACTGGAATGCCAGTCAAAATCAAGTATAAAAAAAAACAAGCAGCACTCAACTCAAACCACTTCTCCTTGCACTGCATTCTAATTATAATTTATATTTAGCTTTATAAAATTACCAAGTAACATGCTGAAAGTAGCAATCTCTGTGATACCCCCACTTGTAAAAATGTTTCTTATCCAAAAAAAAACCTGCTGCCTGACAACAACTATCTACTTGTTTCACGGGGAAGACATGATCAAAGTAAAAAATGAACAGCAAACAAGAAACAAGCTCAAGATAAATTGCTTAAAGGATTACTGCACAAGTTATGGACCACACATGATAGATTGGCATTCTGTTTAGTTTACGAGTAAAGCCTGCAAAGATGACTGCAAGTCTCCAACAAATGTAATGAGCTTCTGAAAATACTGTAATCCTGTCCTTTCTTACAAATACTGTCATATGCATTTCAATACATAAGGCTTATAAGTTATGTAGTTATGTAAATATTCTCTGCAAGGCAACAACGAAAAGGCTTTCAATGTTGGTAATTATTTAACAGTATGCTTATTAAAGCTTACTTGCATCTTACAATCTCCGGCAAGCTTACCTGATTGTCATTAAAGCATTGCTACTGAAACACAGAGCAACAGGGCACTGCAACAGCATGCATTTTCTGAATAAAAAGAAGCATAAATCAACAGTATAAAAATATGACAGAAAATCAGAACATTCTGCAAAATCAAGGACAGATGAAAAGCCACGGTCGTACTTGTGGTCTACCTTGGATGGGGGAATACTCTGCACACTTACACTGCATAACTGCTCCTTGCCTTGCTTGGACACATCCAGAGCCACTACAATGGGGAGTGTGGTGCAACAAGTATGTCACAATTTGAAATGTCTCTGGCTGACGGTGATGGCTCTGACACTCATACCTCTCAACCTCAGAGCAAGAAATCTGGACAAAGTCATACATAGAAGTGGGACACAGGCCCAAAAATAAGGACAATTTTTAAATATTGCTCTTATAAACTTAGAAGGATAATAGAATAATAGTAGGTCTTGCATTAGTATGAATTTTCTAAGGGGTATGAAATCTGAAACTCAGATGTCTGCCATTATTTTCTAACTTCAACCATTTGCCACTAATTTGCCAGAAAACCACAATTATATGAAAAACAGACCAAAAATATGATGCAAAAATATAAAATTGCCACACAATACAGCTGGGAACCTGTCAAAGAAGGGACACCTTTTTAATATTAGTTCTGTTAACTTGAGCAGCTGACAAAATAAGAGCATCTACATGCATTTCTGAAATAAAAGTAATCGATAACTCTGATCATTACAGTTATTTATAATTGTAAACCCTCCACATTTTCTTCCAAAATTGCCATTTTGCGGAGGGATTATTAGGGGAAGAGCAACATTTTGAGCCAAAATTGGGGACAGTTGAGAGGTTTGGATATTCCTAATTCTATAAAGTGATTTATTTGCACGTACCTCTCAACCTCTTAATGCAGGAAATCTGGACATGGCCAAATATATTGGGGGAACATACAAACAGTACTAAAAATTGCTCTTGTATAAACTTAAGACAGTTGACAGAATAGCAGGTCTTGCTTCAACATGCATTTTTCTGAAGGTTACGATGTCTGAAACTCAATGACTGTCATTATTTAGTGACTTTATTCGTAAATGATTTGCCAGAAAACCACAAATTTTATGAGGAACAACCCAAAAATAAGAAGCAAAAATCTATTCATTCTGCAAAAATCTGGACAGTTGAGAGGTATAGTTCAGCAGGGGCTGTCTGAGTTTTCTGCCCCCCCCCCTCACAAAACCATGGTCAAATGGAGTCTCCCCCCTGCAGCCATTCCAATGTCCCATTCCTTGGTTATTTCATCCCATTTATCAGAAACACTGTAATGTGCATACTGCTTTACTTCTGCAATGATATGGATTTCATTTGAAAGTTTTATTTTGCATTTTACAGCTCAAACCCTAATAGATATCTGATAAACAAAGTAATGCAGTCTCACAATGAAAATAGACTTAGCGTTATAACTTCTCTGCCCTTGAAACTCACATGCATTGAAACAGCATTGAAACCCACATTCAAAGAAAATACATTTTGCCAGTGGCAGATAAAGATTAACTTTGGGCTGTTTTCAAATCATAGGCCCCTTGAACACGAGACATACACATGCTCTTTGATGCACCTTCCTGACTGTATTAAATTATGTTCCTTGTACAATACACTATAGTTGTTAGAGGGCATTTTAAATTTATTGTTTTGAACATTTTTCCAGTAAACAATGAAACAAAATGCATGCACCAATAATGACAAAACTGCCAAATTCAGAACATTTCCATCATAAAAGTCTACTCAAACTTCTACAGTCCACCAGTACCAGTAAATATGTACAATCTCTGAAGAAGTAAAAGTCATCTAAATAATTCCACATTAAATAAATCTGTAACTAATGAAGAGGTTGCTGCTAGCAAAGAATGTTAAATGTCATTGTTCCAGCTACAAATAAAGTGCCTGTTGCCCTTGAGGAATAATCTGCCTATGTTGCATTAAAAAAATAAGCTAGTAATATCGCAATAGGGAATGGATGACAAACTGATAACAGGTTCATAGTTACTAGGTATCTTAGCCAAAAAAGACTGCAGCATCCACCCCCTTTGCAACACAGTACAGTATCAGTAATGCATCTATCTACTGTGGGAGTAGAACCCACAGCCTTCTGCATCAAAAGAAAGTACACTACCTGTTGTGCTATTAACAATGTAAGCCACATCAGCATAAGCAGCACTAAACTTTTGTTCCCCTGCAGCTCTCAGCTCCTTGTAAAGTCTACTTGACACACAGCTGTATCTCTGAACTTTGCAGCACAATACATCTGAAAAAAGCCAAAATTTATTGGGGGGGGGGGGCAAAAGCCCAAAAACCAGGGACACATTTTGAACATTGCTTGTATAATGTTGGAAAGTTGCTAGAATAAAATGCTGTGTTACCACCATACATTTCACTGCCAAGTCTTGAACCCAGGGGACCCTGCGCAAAACAGTCAGAACAACAAACCACTATGCCAAATCAGCTGTTTTGTGAAAGAGAGGAAGACTGAAACTTAAATGGCTACCATTTAGTGAATTCAGTTCTCACCATAGCTGTCAACCTCTTAGAACAAAACACCTGAACAAAGCCAATAATGGAGGAATACAGCCCCCAAACATATTCAGTGAATTCAGTTCTCACCATAGCTCTCAACCTCTTAGAAAAAAACACGTGGACAAAGCCAGTAATGAGGGAATACAACTCCCAAACATATTCAGTGAGTTCAGTTCTCATCATAGCTCTCAATCTCTTAGCAAAAAACCTGTTATAAACTTAAAAAATTGCTAGAATAAAAGTTTTTGTGTTACCATGTACTTTCTGAAGAATATGAAGTCTGAAATTCAAATGCCTGTTATTTTTTATTTAACATTTGTTAACCAGGAAAGTCTGACTTGGAACAAAAGCCAATTTTCAGCAGAGAAGGGAGAAACACTCCAGACACGTCTTTGTAAGACATGCAGATTCCACACAGAAAGCACCCCAGCCAAGAATCAAACCAGCAAACCTGTAGCTCTCAGGCAACAATGCTACCAGTGCACCACTACACTTCTGACTTTGCAAGGAAAAACAAACATACAGAAACCACAGATGTTATGAGGAACAGAACAAATATGAGGCAAAAATCTGCAAATCCTTTACAAATGGTGGTGGGTAGGGAATTCAGGCCCTTGCCACCTGAACCCAAGGTACAGGGTTCAAGCCTGAATGTTCTCTATCCACCACCATGTGTTCTCTCTAGCCACCAGTATATAGCAACTGGGGCATTTCACACACACACACACACACACACACACACACACACACACACACACACACACACACACACACACACACACTTCCCCCCCATACCTGAATGCGGTTTGGTTTCTGATGCTTCCCCCGCAGCAGCACAAGTGGCTCCTGAAGGCTGGTTTTTGATGCTTCCCCTGCAGCAGCACAAGTGGCTCCTGAATGCTGGTTTCCAATGTTTCCCCTGCAGCAGCACAAGCTAACAGCTCCTGAATTCTCCTGATGCTTCCCCCGCAGCAGCACAAGCTAACAGCTCCTGAATGCTTTCCTTAGCACAAGCACACTGAATGCTTCCCCCATATGTACCAGAAAGTCCTGAATGCTTTTCTTAGCACAAGCATTCTGGTTTCTGATGCTTCCGTAGCAGCACAAGCTAATGGCTCCTGAATGCTTCCTTAGCCTGCGCAAGCTAACTTCCGGTTCAGCAATGCAGTCTGTGTGTTTCCCCGCAGGCTCCAGCCTGCGGGTGATGCAGTCCAGTGTTCTTCTATTCTGTGCGGTTGTCACTGCACAGACTTCTGGGTTGCAAGGCAGAGATTGCCTATCCGGACTGCCTAACACAGCAGTCTGGAGTATTGTGAGTACCAAGAACTCCAAGCACGCATGCGTGGAATTCTGGGACTTGGGACTCACAATTTTCTTTATTGTATTTTCTTCTTTCTTTCTTTCTACAGGTGGGGTGGCTGCAGTCCTGCAATCCTATAGCACGTGCCGCACCTAAAAAGGAGTATCAGCTGGCTAAGCAGGCTGAGATGTCTGACAAATGAACTTTAAAAGAAGGGTATGGTTGCAGGTCACGCAAATATTTCAGTATAATTGGAACCTTCATTTGATATGTTCCTGTCCTCTGTTGCAGCACCAAACAGAAAATATATTCTGTTTAGAAACACCTCCTTTATTACATGTAGCATGTCTTCCAAGCAGAAGATCTTAAAAGGAATGAGAAGACTATCATCCAAATTGTGAGGTTCAGTGCATTAACAGAGACCTTTTGTTGTGTGAGCAAGTCCTTCCCGTAGAGCAACTTGCGATGATTGCCCTTGGCTAGGTAAAAACAAAGGCAGAACCAAGGCTGTCTGGGCCAAAAGGGAGACACCATCAGTGTATCTGAATTGTTCTTCTGAGTAGTCAAAAGAACCATTGGAATGAGATTAATGGGAGAGAAAACATACAAAAATTTCCTCTTCTAAAGAAAGGAGAAAGCATCAATTTTCCAAATTCGTTTGCAAGGAATAATGCTGCAAAATAGATTGAACTACTTCTTCCAATCCTTTGAAATTTATTAAACTTTGTACACTCTTGCTATTACACTAAAGTGCTTCATTAATATGAGTATGGGGGAGGAGAGCAGGTTATGTCTCTGAACTATGCAGAGAAGCTTATCTAATTCATTTGCACTAGAGTGGAACTTCTCTTATTATAACCAGCTACAGGTTGATAGCCATACTACTCATACTGATATACATTTTGAAGTGAATTGTGTATCAACAACTTTACTCATTTCATTGAATATAATCACATTCTCAGCCTGTAATCATGTCTTCAAGAAGAGTCATTTGGTCACTTCCATACTATTAACAGTCTTGGATTTCATCTGCAGTGGTATCAATAAGGGGAGGTCATAGTTTCTATATTCTTAGGTGTTTGACATAATCAGTCATGAATACCTTAAAAATAGACATTAGGCACCTGGACTCCAAAGCAAAGCACTTGACCTGTTTGTCAGTCACCTAAATGATACACAATTAAATGGAGGTCTGCACTACATTTCTTTGCATTCTTAACCCATTAAGGAGACCCTCAGGGTTCTATCCTAGGGGCAGTCTTTTCCAATATCTATGTAAACAGTTTGCTTTTGCACTGCAGTTGCCTGGTAACAGTTCAGTATATGGATGGCATTGTTTTATCGTGTAAGAGTGAGTCTTGCATCAAAGCACAGAGTAAACTACAGAATTGGTGCTCATATCTTACTACATGAGTGCTGGAATCACACCTTCCACTTAGTGTCAGTAAAATCAAATCCATTTTATTATGTAGCAACCACTACCACTTTACACAATTTCTTTTTGGCTATAACTATTTTTATGGATATTAATAATACTGTTTCATGAAGAAAAACTGTTGGCAGCCCCTTTTCTTCATGACACAGTATTATTAATATCCATAAAAATAGTTATATATTAATGAAGTACTTTAGTGTAATAGCAAGATTCAGCGTTTGAGGCTATCAGGAGAGTACCTCCTGACAGGATAAGCAGACTTTTCTGATTGGATAGGCAGACTTTTCTTTCTCATTTATTTTCACCCCCCCCCCCCAAAGAAAAACACCCCTGGGTCTTGGTCCTGCTCATCAAGTGCATTTGTGATGCCACCAGCAAGGAGGAGTCAACATTCTTTGAGGCCTTCAGGTCTGGATCAACTGTATCTTGGGTGGTTCTCCCTGCTGGTGAGATGGTGGATCTCATTTCTAAGTGTGCATGGAAGGAACCAGATGTGGTTGAACCATTTCTCCACAAACCAGACAAGTACTTAGTCTCTCAAAAGATTGCTGGCAACACTAGAGTAAGGGGCCTGCCATAGATTCCATAGTAATGGTGGCCACCAAAAAAGAGCTTGTAGAACAAGATTCTTTTGCCCATAACCATAATAAGGAATCTAGGGTGCTGGACAGATTCGGGAAGTGGAGTTATGCTTCAGCTACCTTCACTCTGAGGGCACTGAATCACTTGGCACATTTCACAAGATTTCAGAGGGACTTGACTAAAGAAATCTCCAAATCCCTCTATATCTACATAGGACAATAAAATCATGAATTCTCAGTTAGCCACCTTACAGTCCCTCTCCAATGTCTCAATATGTCTAATTTCTAATGAGAATGAAGGTGGTACCAGAGTCACAGGTACTGGCATTACTGTAAGAAGGCATGCCTGGATGTGCTTGTGTGATTTTGAGGAGTACTTCAAGATTTTCTTTATTAATGTCCTATCTGATAGCTTAACAGTCTTTGGGCCTAAAGGGAAAGAAACAGTGACCAGAAGTGAATAAAATGGGGAGACTATTTCTGCCACTGGCATATGGTTCTCTACACCCTAGAGGTATTTTTCTAGGAACCAAAAAGGGGATAAAAGGGACCACAAAATCAAGGCTTCAGAGTTCCTTTCACTGACAGACCTTATCAGTGCTCCTGAATGATTGCTGTTCTCTGAAGGCAGTCAGGGGAAGCACTTATCCCTGTACCACAAAGCCTGGATATTCATCAAGAATGACAAATAGGCACAGAAGATAATAATCAGAGGCTACTACATTCCTTTTTCATTTCATCCTCCAAGTTCAAAAAAGTTTTTTTATTTTATTTTATTTTACATTTGTTAACCGGGATGGTCCGACTGGACAAGGTCCATTTACAGTGGAGGCCTGGGGAGAAAAGCTCCACTTAATTAATACAACAGACAATGATAATAATACATAATGTAAAGTAAAGACTTTGTTATTGAGCAGCATTTTGTGCATAATAGAACAGTACACAAATAAAGATCATATCAGCAATATATACAAGTGAACATTAAGTTAGTCATCAAAATATACAGACAGAGATCACAACAACATTTCCAAATGTCAAGGGATACCATTTGTTACTTCCATTTTTACTGAGGGTCTGATAATTGGAGAGAAGAGAGAAAGATGGTGGTAGCATACACTAGGATTAAGTAACACATGGACATAGCCAAGAGCTAATATGAGCCTTAAGGGAGTTTTTGAATTGTTTGGTATTCGGTGCAGAAGTCACAGAGGGAGGGAGATTATTCCAACTTTTTGCTATACTGTGAGAAAATAGAGCTTTACCTGCTGTGTTGCTGGCTGTGGAGATAGAGAGGAGTGATTTGTTGGCAGAGCGGAGTGGTCGATTTGGAATGTAGTTAGTCAGTAGTTCCCTAAGGGCTGGAGTTTTTTTCAGGATATTTTAGGTTGTTATAAGCTATGACTAGTTGGTGGTAGGTTAATAACTGTGGGAGCTCAAGCCACTGAAATTGCCTAAGAGATATATAATGGTGTGTTCTAAAGAGGGAATTTTTGCAAATTTGGTGATTTTGTTATAACACAACTCGTTTCTCCAGGTCAGATTTTCTTACATAGGTGAGAATAGGTGCTACATACATGAGTGTGGAAAGAAGGTGGGTTTGAGCTAGGGTGACCCCAGCTTGATCTGATAGAAAGTCTTTTTGTCTGTATAGGGACCCCATTTTTTGTGTACCTTTTTAATAGTTTGAGACATATGGATATAAAAGTGTAGGTTATCTGTTTCGATGCCAAGCAGCTTGGTGTGGAGAGAGGGCGAAATGACAGTTCCATTATTGGAGGAGATAGAGAAGGAGAGTGGAGTGTTTTTTGATTTGTTTGGTAAACAGAAGTAGTTTAAGTTTTTCTGGGATTTAAGATAAGTTGAATATCTGTGATGCATCTTTCTACTGAGGTAAAAGATTCCTGGGAGAGATGCTGTAGGGTGGTGAGATTTGGAGCAGAGCAGATCAGGGTGGAATCATCTGCATACTATTTGAGTGAAGCCTGTAGGGTAGAAGTATGTGTATTATTGGTAAAGATAGAAAAGAGGAGTGGGCCGAGTATGGAACCTTGAGGTACACCAGTGGTAGTTGGGAGTAAAGATGATATAACTCCTTGCCACTGGACAGCTTGTTGTTTGTCTGATAGTTTTTAAACCATGCAAAAGTGTTAGGGGCAAAGGATAGAGAGGTAAGAGTATCTATTAGAATGGAGTGGGAAACCATGTGAAATGCTTTGGAGAGGTCCAGGAATATATAGCAGATACAAATCTGTTATTTCTATGTTGGTTAACCAGGTTTGTGAAAGAGAGAAGGGCTGAAGTTGTGATGTGGTGTGGGTAGAAACCATGTTGTGTAGAGGAGAAGAGATTGTTAGAGTCTAGGAAATGCATGACCTGAGAGTGTATGCATTTCTCAAGTATCTTTGATAAAGGAGACAGAATGGCTATGGGGTGATAGTTAGAGAAATCACAGGAATTCCCACCCTTATGAAGGGGAATAATGTAAGAGATTTTCCATAGTTGAGGAATGTGGGATTCCTGTATGGATCAGTTGATTAAGATTGAGACTGGGTAGGATAGAGAGTCAGCAGCCATTTTTAGGAAATGAGCAGGTATACCATCTGCTGCAAGAGTAGTGGGTTTAAGTTTTAAGAGGTATTTTTTTTATTGTTGAGGTTGGGACAGGAGAGAATGTAAAGGGAGGTGAGTTGTTAGGAGTTGTTGGTATGGATGAGTAGCTATTTTTAGAAAGTTGAGTTGATAGTGATCTAATGGATTCAATAAAGTGGTGATTAAATTGGGAGGCTATATCGCTATCTGTTTTAGTAGAGGTGGAAGCTGGTGTGGAAGTTTTACCAGATTTTATTAGGGAGTTTATTGCATGTCAGAACTTTTAGGGGTTATTGGAGTGTTTATTTTGCATATCTAGAAAGTAGTTCTGTTTATCAAGTTTTGTTTTTTGACCTGATTCCTAAGGTGTTGATAATTTTGTTTGGATAGACTAGTGTTATCTTTCTTCCAGGTTTTCCATGTCTTGTCTCTGGTTTTTAATAGGGCTCTAGTGGATTTAGTAAGCCAAGGAGCATAGTGTTGCTTAGCTCTAAGTTTTCTTACTGGGGCAACTGAATCAAGGATGTTAATAAGAATACTATTAAAATAGTCCACTGCTTGGTCTAGGTCAAGGCTGTGTAGTGGTTCCCAGTTACATTTTTTTAATATAGTGTTGAGTTCTAGAGGGTTAACATTGCAATTGTTTTTGACTTGTCGGTAGACTGTAGGTTTGGGTAAGTTAGTACGTTTTCGTAGGAGGAAAGTAGGGAGATGGTCACTAAGTCCATCAGGTAGACTACCTACTTGGCAATTATGTTCAGGGTAATTTACTAATGTCCAATCTAGTATAGATTCCTTATGGGATTTTTTGTCTACTCTAGATGGTTCTTGAATGAGTTGAGAAAATCCATATAGGTTGATGTGGTTAGTGGGGTTTTCAGAGTTACAGGCTAGTCAGTCAGTGTTTAGGTCACCTAATAAAATAGTTTCCTGTGGGAGCGTATCTTTTGACCATTGTAGAACCTCCTCAATTACTGGAGCATTATTACGTGGAGGGATATATGCACAGGGAATATTGATGCTCTTTTTCTTATTTAACAGTAGGACAGAGCATACGATCTCAGCAGTATTAAATTTAGGTAGAGGAGTTAGTAGAGGTTGGAGAGAAATTGTATTTTTATAGACAATTGCAATGCCCCCACCCTTCTTTCCTGTTCTATCTAGCCATAGGATATTATATCCTGGAGGGAGAATTTCTTCGTTCTGCGTGCTGAGTTTTAGCCAGGTCTCTGTTATGGTTAGGATGTTGGGGGAGTAGTTTGTTATGAATGCGAGTAAGTGAGAAAGTTTGTTTGATATACTGCGAGAGTTAAGATTGATGATGAGTAGATCTGCAGTGTCTTTGTTTGGGGGTATAATGTTGCTTGGCCCTGGATTTGGGTGAATGCCCCACGAGGTAAGGAGGTATTTCTTTAATGAAAGTTGAAGCTTGGTAGTTTGTAGAATATCTATGTGGCATTTATTTGATGTTTTTCTGGTGTAGAATAGTGAAACATACTTGTTACGTAAAAATAGTATTGTGTTGTCACTAAATAAAGAGGGGGCTATAAGAAAGCTTATGTGTGTAATAAGAGGTGTGAAGGTATGTGTTGTACGGCAGGTGGTGTGTGGTAGTGGTGTGTTTGTGTGTAAGGATGTAACATAGGTTAGAGTTGTGAGGGTTAGGAGAGATGAAAGTAAGGCCTGCATAGTTTGGGTTTGTGGTATTTGGATACAAGTGGTAAATTAGGGGTGTAGTTAGGGTGGTTAAAGGAGAGTGGGTGTAGGGAGTGGTCAGGTGATTGGGGGTTAGAATAAATGTAGAAGTAGTGAGGGCGGGTGGGGGAGCAGCCACCATGAGATTACAGGCACAATCAGTGAGCTCTAATCAGGGATCGCAGGAAAAAACAGCCAAATTGGGGTAAGTTCAGTATATCTGCTTCCCTGTAGTGCAGTGGTAGACTGCTGGCAGTGTGTTGCTGCCTAGTGGCCAAAGTAAGTTACTACAGCCAGAAAAAACTAACCTGTGTGTATGCTCATCTGCCCTGTAGTAATACTTTAAATAAGAAGCAGTTTACTTTTTTTAAAAGCAGATAGTTTTAAAAACAGATTCGGAGTGTGGATAAATTGCAACAGAAGAAACACCTACAGTTTAGAAAGCTGTGCTCTTTAGTCTGGTTTTGGAGCTGCTTCAGGCAGGTAACTGAAGCAGATTTATATTCTTTCACAAGGTATTTTACTGGGTGAGTCTGTTGGGCAGGGGATGACCACAGAGTGTTTAACCCATCTGGAGAAGAGTTTAGAAAGCTGTGCTCTTTAGTTTGGTTTTGGAGCTGCTTCAGACGGGTAACTGAGGCAGATTTAATTGAAACTCCAGATAGTCCTGGTTCAGTCCATTCTCCCATTCCTGAGAATGAATGATTGGATGTGCTCCATAGACCTATATGCTACACACTACCACATCAAGATGGACAGGCAGCCCAGAAGGTTTCTGCCCTTCTGGTTGGGAGCCAGTGTCTTCCAATTCAGACACCTGCACTTTGGCTCCACCACAGCCCCCCAGATGTTCACCAAATGCATGGCATTTGATGCAGTGTACTTCAGACTGCAAAGGTTCTGGATTACATCAAGTAACCGGGGGGGGGGTGGAGGGGGTCATTCTTACCCATTATGGCAAGAAGACGTGGATTTGGCAATGGGCAAAATGTTCCAATTGCTCTCTTTTAGCAATGCACACTTTGGGGAAATGCAGTGTTCTAGTGGACAATTTGAGCAGATCCATCCTCCTATCTTACGAGTGGTCCCTCAATCAAAAGATGACAGACCAGATCTTCTGCTGCTGTGGCCAACCTTGTTGCAGTATTTTTGCCTCTCCCCAGAGCACCAAATGCAGCAGGTTCTTTGCCCTGATCCCACTGGAGGAGGAGTCATTGAGGGACTCTGTGGGCCACACTTGGCCCCCTGGCTTCCTTTACACTTTTACTCTGACTATTCTCATTCCAAAATTTCTTCAGAAAGCATAAAAGAAGGTCACTGTGACAAGTACTGTTCCTGTGTCTATGGCCTCATCTGAAACACCCTTCATGGGTGCTGGATCCCAGTCCCGATCTCATTTCACACCCATCTGACTTACCTCTCCAGGATATTCAAGCTGTCAAATTAACTTCTTGGCTTCTCCAATTACAGTGATGGCTAGTCAATCCAGCCTGTCCTCCAAAGTAGTCCACATTTTTACTTCATTTCACCGACCTTTGACTAGAAAAATTTACAAAAGCAAATGGAAAAGTTCTTTATTAGGGCTTCTCAAAGGAGTTTTAATGCCTTTTTTTGGCACCTTTTCCAGTGGTCCTAGATTTTCTAGCTTCTCTCTTTTAAATAATGTTAGCTGCTCAGCTATCAAAGTCCAGTTGGCAGCTATCTCCAGCTTTCATATTGGAGAGGACCAGTCCCCAATTACTTCTCTTAGGTTATCTAAAGCTTTTTTGAGGGGTATGTTTCTTCTCAGGCCTCCTCTTAGAGAGGGCATTACTATTTTACTTCAAGCCCTGACTTTGCCTCTGTTTGCACCTGCAGCTATGGTGGACCTCCAGTTTTTAATGTGGAAAATGTATTTTTGGTGGCAATTACTTCTGCCAGGCAGGGATCAGAACTCCAAGCTCTTTCTTGTAAATGTCTGTACATTATTTTTCATAAGGACAGGATCTATCCTGTCAGGATGGCTTTCAGACTGTATTTTGTTTATTTACATAAGTACCAGAGTCCCTCCTATCTAGATACAAAAGTTCATACCACTACACTGATGCCTACATCTGCTATCGTTTTCAGGAATTCCACAACAGAGGAAATATGTGCAACTGATACCTAGTCTACCTTACATACCTTTGCTAAACATTACAAACTGAGTGCAATTCTAAGGTCTAGGATATCCCTTTGAGATTCTTCCCTGAAGGGTATCCATGAAGCAGGAAGAAACATAGTAGTCTGATAGACAAAAATGCTCATTATTTTGAATAAACTGGACATCTTAAAGGACAAAGAAGGATTGGTTCATGTTTTTATTACCTGATTTTGAGAATGTGTACATTCTACTCTGTTTAGCTGTCCACCTGCAAAATACCTATAGGAATACAACAGTGACTTACTTTGAACAAAGTGGCCTTTCCTTGTCTTTTTACTTGTTGGTACTGGGGAGAACAGACACTCCACTGGGTTTGGAGAGCCTATAAGGGGATCTGCTGCACAATAGGTAGCCTACATTTTTATCAGATGCTATTTAAGAATCTGATGTGGTCTCTTCTGTCCATTCCTCAACAAATGGGTCTGTTTCATCAGAAGCCCAAGATTTCTCACAAAGAATGTGACAAATTCAGTAAGCCCAAGAAAAAGTATCTTAGGTCTGCATGCTACATTAGTGAATATTTTAAATAAATGCACAAGTCTTTTGGAATAACATACAGGATCCAAGTCCATGTTGCTCATACTAATTGTCAGTAAGCCTGATTTTTCTGTCACAATGGTTCCTTCCATTAAATAGGAGCATTGTCTTTCGCCATGACAAGCATCAACACTGTTGCCTACTATTACACAAGAGCCCACTTCTTAACCATGACCAACATCTTCTCCTGCACTGTAGCCTACTGGTAATTTCAGTCTCTTCCCTTATAGTCAGTGGACCATCATTCTATTGGAGATAGATTATTATACGTTACTGACCACCATTAGGAAGCTAAAATATGCATTGTTTACAAGACAATAGAAACTTTTAAGGCCACCATCACCCCTGCCTTATATCTACAAATGGACAGTGATCAAAGGTATGTGTTTAAGTAACACTGGTCCAGCTGGTGTCACAACAGAAGGTAGAGGCTCCACTGGCTCAGGTTGCACTGATACTAGCCTACCTGATGTCAGGTTAGTTAGTGTTAGTCCTCCCTGCATTGGTTGGACAGGTACTTGCTCATAGTTATGGTCCTACTGATGCCTGATCCTTTTCTGAATATTACAGGGAGGTCCAGTTTTCACTAATGGGCCCTACCAAAGACACCACTGTTTTCCTGCCACAGTAGTCCCTCATGTCATATCCTTTATGCCAAGCAACCATGCACATTGCTGTCATCATTAATGACTCAATTGACTTTGTAGGTGGTTCAGTCTCCTCCTTCTACTCTGTATGGTCAACCTGCACAGCTTAAGAAGAAAACAGAGTCTTTGTTCACAGGTACTTTGTTTATTAAAAGGCCTAAAAGTGCATCTAAATGACAAAGTATTCAAAGCCTCTGCAAGGGTATGCACTGATCTATGGGACTATTCTTGAAGAAGGGCCAGTGCCCTTTCTTCACTGTCTGATGGCCCCATATTTGGCGGACTCTTCAAACTAATGGGGGGATGTCCCACAGAATCAGTATAATCACTAGATGGAAGGCTCCAGAATGTCTTGGGGACTGCAGAACAATCTCCTTGTGTGAATTCACCATTAATGGACACATTCTACGATGTTCTTGTGTGTATATGGAAACAGCACAACAGTGTGGCATCTGTTTCTTAGAATGCAGACTACATTTTCTATCCTCTAAGGCAGTGGTGCACAACGTCTGGCCTGGGAGCCAAATCCGGCCCTCCACACAATGCCATCCAGCCTCCAGAGAGTAACCAAAAAATTAAAAAAAAAGTGAAAAAATACTATGCCTTACTCCAATCATGCAAACTTTCCAGCACGTGCTTACTTACCTAACTGACTGCAGTTGCTCACACCTCTAATTTTAGCCGCGGAAGTAACTATTCTTTCTTCTTTATAACTTATTGTCTGTAAACAGTAGTACCTTTCTGCAAGAGTTTGTAATAAGTCATGGCTGCAAACCAGAATAAAGTTAAATGCAAAGTTGATGTAAAAAGCAGGCAATTTCATGACTGCTGTCTTAAGTAAAAATGCCAGCCACTTGTACCTATTGTTAACTCGTAATGACTTACTATGTTTTGAGGTGGCCCGCAGATGCATTAAGAATTCGTGTCGTGGCCTTCCCCACAAAAAGGTTGTGCATCACTGCTCTAAGGAATGTTCACTGTCAGCAGGGACTCCCAAATAAATGCCAAATGTTACTGTTTCAGCAGGGCACCTTTATAAGAGGAAACTAGGAATTATAGCACGAATAGCTAAACATCAGCTTTCAATGATTGGGAGTCTCTAGTCAGTGGGGGGATTTCTGCTTTACAGCTGTCTGACACAATTACAAGTAGCAACTACTCCTGCATTTACCCCCATCTTGACTCACACTATTTTTCACATCTTCTCTTCATATATCAGTTGTCTTTGGTCCTCCATTCTCCATCTCTCTGCTACCATGATTAGCTGACTTCTATAGTTATTCAATAACTTTCTCCTTTTGCTGCTGTCTAAACTTATATGTCTGTAGCCCACTATTCTATTACATTTAATCGATCATTTTTGGCAAGTCATATCTGTACTTAAAGTCTTTAATCTGTTCTTACCTGCAAAATTGTTCTGCTAAAGTATGTCAGCTAATATCACTAACAATGATCTTCCTACTGATTGTTCTTGTTCTCCATTTTTGCACATTTCATGAAATCATTAAAAAACTTTATTGCAGTGGTGCACAATAACCTTTGTATCAGAACAAATTGTATTTCTTTGAGCCAGTTTGGTAATTTCTTTGATAACAGGGTGTTGGTGGCCATGCATTTACAAATTATGTGGCTATTGACAAAAATACAGCTTTATAGAAATGTTAAATCCACCAGAGTGAAGCATTATGTCGTAAAGCCATAGTTTATGTTATGACAGCATTTGCAGCATCTTGCACACTAATCCTGACCTATACTCTTACCCAAGCCATGCAAGACCTTTTCATATACTAAGGGAAGAAATTTAAAAGATTTTTGATACATGGAGCATTCAAATTACCTAATAGCATCAGATATAATGAAGTAAGCCAACAGGGAACCTTAAGTGCAGTGTATGCCCATTTATAAGAAAAAGTTTTTGGATATAAATGGTAAGAAATATCAAGAAATAGGCACTTATAATTGTGCAAGTGAAGGAATAATTTATAGCTTGAGATGCCCATGTAATAAATATTATATAGAAGAAAGCAAAAGAAGTTTAGCAACAAGGTTAAAAGAGCATATGTGTGACATTAAAAAAGGCAGTGAATATAGTCCAGTTGCTATGCATTTCCTAGAAAAACATGGACGGGACCCTGGGGGCTACAGGTAACAGTGCTGGAACAGGTTTTTAAGGATGATTTGAAAATAATAGCTATAAAAAAGCAATTGAGAAAGAAAGAATCTGTATTTATTTTAAAATGTAATACTTTGAGCCGTACAGGACTTAATCAAGAGTGCAATTGGAAATTTTTCCTGTAGAGATGTATCTTTAAAAATTTGAAAATGTTAATTGATGTTTTAACTAATTAAGTATTTAAAGGGTGATGTTTTACAAGTATGTTATACTCTGTAAAAGGCTTGCTAAAGCCAAGGCATTAGAGCAGTTTCTTGTATGTGACTTGTATTTTATTAAATTGTCTTTTTGGAATTTCACTGGCTTTTTTGTGTGTGGTGGAGAGTGTTTGATATAGCTGTGGTATTTAAACAAAACTAATTCTGTTTACACTTAAATCCTACAATTTTAAAAAATCTAATTCACTAAAATTTCTTTTAATAACACTAAAATTGAAATAGTCCTGCATGCCAAGCTACTAGGAGTAACTTTTGATAAAATATGAAATTCAACATTTACACAAAGAAACAGTGGAAAAATAAACATCAGACACTTGGTATACTCTAAAGAATTAAGCCCTACCTAACTGACAATGCATAAAAACATATTGGTTCCACCTATTTACTTCCAAGCCTTTTCTATGAAGCTCAAATCCTCATCAACCTGCAATCCTCCCAGTCTCACTTACATGAGCAGTGCAAGCACAAAAATAGCAAAATATGCTGCTAACTTGCCCCATAAGTCTCACCACTGCTCATCCCTAAAACTATCCCACTGAACAGAGTTCTCACACCATCTTGCCTTTTGTCAACTTATTTCTCATACCCTTATTTACTCCCCAGAACATATGTCCAAGCCTAGCCCATTTTAACCAACAGTATACACCCAGCAGGTGCCTTCACTCAAAGGATAAGCACCTATTCCAAGTAACCAGATCCAGTAACTTCACAGGTGATTCACTACTCTCCTGATATATCTCAAAACTATGGAAGTAACTTCCATGCTTCATAACATGACAGGAAAATGAAACCTTTTAAAAATCAACTCAAACAACACATGAAGAACAACTGGTTCTGCTCTTGCTGCACCCTTGGTTAATATAGCCAACCTCTACCTTACCCTACACACACTCACACATACATTTTATATGTGCGATTGTTTTAAGTTCACACGCATTGATGCATGACCTTTATAGAAAGTAGTGATCAGTCACAAAATACAAAAAAAAAAACAACTCTGATGTGGTAAGAATTAGTAAAGGGAGAGTTCTCCCCATCAAGAATGAGACAATTGATAACACTCTCTACGTAAGCACAACATTGCTTTCCATCTTATGGCACAGTCTATGATAGTAGCTAACATTACTTTGTTGCTGTTGCTAATGCACGAAAGAGAGAAATTATCATTACAAATCCCTCCGATCTGAGAGACATTGCATTAGTGAGTAACAGGTAAATGCATTTCCAGTACAAATTCTGTTGGCATAAAGTGAATCAGAAATGTTCTTTTTACTATTTTTTAATACCTGATGCAGCAGCGGGGTGGAATGCTAGATCACATCAGCAATTGGCCTTAAATAGATGCCAGTCACTTCAAAACTATTCTTATGATAAACTGAAAAAACATGACCCAAATAAGTTAGGGTTATTATGGTCTGTAACCAGGGAACTGCCTCATCACTTTCTCCATAACAACCTTTAATGTGGGTATTGAGATGTCTTACCCACTGGAAAAATTGCACATTTGTAGTAGTGACTGGCAGTTTGTGTAGTTCTATAACCGATTCTGCTTTAGACAGAAAAAGTGTGTACTTATTGGCGGGGAAAGTCGGCCAAATGTGAGACTGAAGATGGTTCATGGTTGACTCATTGGTCCTTGTACTTCACCTGCATTAATTCTACCAATGTTTCCTGGAGTATGAACTACCACAGTACTGCCCAACAGAGCTTTCAAGGGACCACTTGTCATCTACTTTATCCAAGTATAGGAGTGAGCATTTGGACTCTCTCATCATCTCCCATATCTTCTAGACTGTCTCTCAGCAAACATTGAGTCAGTTATGCTGCATCTCATAGGAATATGAACTGTTAATCTCCCACCTTACATTCTACGACCCCACATGTCCATTTAATAAACCCATCTCCATAACTTTCATGCAGTGTGACAGGAGTTTGAAGCCTTTGTCCTGCTCACAGCTGTGCTTGTGCCGTTTGTTCTTGCACACTGGCTCCATTGTGATTATTCTCTAGTCACATGTGATATTTTTTTTCTGTCCATACCTCCAGCAGTACACTAAGGAGCCATTTCTCCCCAATCTCACTCAGCAGCTTTCTCATATCTGCTGTGACCTCATGTCAACCATGCTGTTTTCAGTGACTCATTGTCATTGGTGATATTTTTACTTCCAGGGTGGTATCCTTTTTGTCTTGTTTCTTGCCACTGCCAGGGGCACTACAGCATCTGTTGGTTATTGTCATTCCCAAGGTGTTGCAAATATGCCTTCCGTCTGCCTATAATGTCCTGGTGACTAGTGAGCATATTGTTGCTGGCATTCATTTATGAAAGGTAATTGTATTCGTTATCTTTCTGTCTTGCTCTCGTAAGCTGATGTTTCTTTGGGCCACCTATACCATCTTTTGCAGAATTTGTTGGAGTGCCTCCAATGCCTTTTCTTTTATTTTGCAACTCCTTTCTTAGCTTCTTTGTTAGGCAACCAGTATTCATAACTTGCCTGATTTGGTGTTTTCATTCTCCCACTTTTTTCTGACCAGCATGTTTATTTTGTGGAGTGCCTGGACTACTCCAATTTTCCACTCGATTTCCTTATGTACCTTATTAGCATTCTGTGCTCACCACTTGTCAGTTAACATAGTCCTCACACTACTGCTGTTCTTCTACAACTACACTAAATTCATCTCTTTTTTGGGTGCTGGATCACTGAGTTATTCCACGAACTCGAATAGCTTGTCTCCAGTCAACTTCCAGGTCATCAGTCTGGACTTGGTTGACTGTTGGTCCCTCTCTGACCACGACTTGCAGCTGATTGTATGTAGCCTTTCCTTAGTAGGGGAAGTTTACCTGAGTAACATATTGGCCACTTTTGTGTTGGCTTCACTTCCCTTCCATTTTGTGTGATGGACACATGGGATGTCCTGCCACCTCTGTACCATCATGCCATCTTCCTCCAAGCTGCATCCTATCAGATAAGCTGCAGTGAGTAGCAATTCTCACTTCATGTTTGGCAGGTTCATTGATCTTGCATACAGATTGCACTCAGAGCTGTCAACAGTAACCCAGGCTGGACAACTGCATAAGGGCTGGCCATTACCTTATTGACATGGCTGTAGAGCTTTATGGCAGACATACAGCCAATAGGTGGCACATAGACGCTTTATGGAGTACATTCAAGCCTAGCCATAATCTATGTTTCTGGTAGTGGAGGAAAAGTTAAAGGAATGAGAAGTAGACTTTGTATATAACACTTTATTTATTTTTCTTGTAGAAAAAACAAGGAAGCATTGGAATATAAAAAGGGAATAATTTTCTTGATGATGTATACTGAGTGTCCAAGATCTAGCAATTCCCAGTGGTGCTTAACATGTTGGGAATTATGCATTGTAGGTGATCAGTAAGCCCGAACAATCAGCAGAGGGTTCACTACTTCCAACCTGTTCCGTATAAGTCATGTATGCCTGTCTGTATATTCATTTTCAGGAAGATTCATTTCTAACAGTGTTCATACCTGGTGGATTACATGTTAGAACCAGAATGATGCTGCTTTGCTGGTTAGAAGCAGGTAGTGTGGTGTTTAGATGACTGCAGTATAGTTTCTTTCCCAGTTATATCTGAATACCACAATACAGTGTGAACAGTCAGTGTCACTCCAACTGCCTTCTATTTGGTGACATGCCTTTATTTGATGTGGCTTGCATAAGCAATTTGAATGGTACCCATGTAAGGAAACCAGTAATTTGATGGTCATATCGTATAATGGAATAGTGATTGCACAAATATAGAAGTATACTTGTTTTGAGCTACTTTCTCATGTCCTGTCCAGGCTTGGATGTCTCTGTGTTTCTTCAGTTTAATCACTAGTTTGCTATGTTTCCTATGTGACACTGCTCATACCTCATCTGATGCTATGGTCAAGATTCCTGTGAATATGCTAAGCTATTCTCATGAATATCCATTCACACCTCATTCACCTTCTGTTGCTGAACAGTCAATTGAAGTTACACTGAGGAGCCATGATGTCTGCACAGTGAATTCATCTGCTCAGCATGATACTTGTTAGCAGAGCTTGCCCCTTCCTGTACTCAAAGCCAAGCCAGCGTCATTGCTATTCACCAGCCTTCACAACTTATTAAATTGTAGATGCAAAGATACATGAAAGGAGTCTTACCTGTATAATTGATCGGTCTTTAACTTGAGAGACATTTATAGTCTTTGTCTTTTTTCCAGTGCTCCTGCCATGGGATGTTTGTACAATTGCAGGCTTGCCTGTATTTTAATATTCTCAGTTCAGCTATTTAAAATCCAAACTTTGAGCTTTGCACCATTTGTTCTTCAGAAGCCATAGCCCATCCCTGATACATTCCAGTTGATATATCTGTATAAATATAGTAATTAATGTCATCTCATTGGATTTGTAGTTGATGTGCAAGATGGCCTTTCATCCCTGATCCCCGTTGTAATAAAAAATATGAGATACTTGAAAAACAGTAGTGACTGTTACACACCAACTGTTAGTGGTCTAAAACTGAGTTGGGGGTGGCCAGTCCAGTTTAACTAGCACCTTGAGGAAATGTGTGATATTTTGGATATCAGTGAATATAAAAGCTTGTTGTGGCTGCCGGCAATGGAAAACAGTACTTTCTAATATCTTAGCCCATGACTTAGAATTCACATCCATTTCCATCACACCTCCATCGTCTCTGCCTTTAGCCAAACACTTTGGATTCATTGATTGAGAAATCACAATGTCTGCATAAGGAATTCACCTGCTCATCAAGATACCAGTTACTCAGTTATCCTGTTCCCGTTGTGAAAGTCAGGGTCATTGTATAGACAGCTGTAGTTGCTAAGATGTCTGAATGGTGCCCTATCTGCATTTTTGAACTAGGTGTATTTTCAAGGACATGCTTGTAAGCTTCATACTTATGCAGTGCTGTTGCCATAGACAATGTCCATAGGTAGGTACTAGGCTATCAGCCCAAGGGGCCTAAGTAAGCCTAGCCAACAAGGTTCCCTGGCTTATGCCACCCAAGAAAGTTATTTTCCTGTGCCACTGTCAAGCAGAGCTACAGAAGTGATCCCCGGGGTGTATTTCCTATTGCCCATCCATGCATGAAGATTTTTCTTGAAGAGTGCTAATGAGTAACTTTGCTTGACATAGACGGGTAGCTTGTTCCAGAGTATGGGAAGTCTCTGGGACAGGAATCTATCCCTCCAGCATGTCCTGTTTATTGTGGTAACAAGGTTTAGGTCCCTAGAGTGTGTAGCTTGGAGGGACTGGGATTTCTTGAGGTGTAGCATGTCCAACAGCTCCGGGTTTGACATAGCTTTATATGTTAGGCAGAGATCACCTCAGAGTAGGCAATATGCTACGGAGTAAAGCTGGAGTTTATTGAGATGGTCAGTGTAGGGCATCTGTTTGAGTCCAGTAATCCTCTTTGTGAGGTACTTCAGTGGCCTTTCCAGCTGCTGCAGATGTCTTATGAGGTACATTCCAAAAGGGCCGTTGTACTCTATAATGGGTCTAATGAGTGTTGAGTAGTGGGGAACAATGACCTCTTTTTTTCCTGGATGAGAACCCTTTTGTGATAAGGTGTGCCATGTAGAAGGGCTTTCTGACTACTGTGGTGATGTGATTATCAAAGAAGAGACACTGTCCACCTGGGTCCCAAGGTATCTTATCACACATTCGGTGTCAAGTAGACTGCTGCCTATGTGGTAGTTCATGGGTACAGAGTTTTTACCAAACGGGATGACAATGCACATTTTGGCATTGAACTTGTGGCCATGGCTCTCACACCAGGCATCTGTCTCAGTGAGGCCCTTCTGTAGGATGTCCACATCATTAGGGGACTCTACTATGGGTCCTAGTTTGCATTTGGCTGCAAACTTAATTAGCCACAGGCCTTCTGTGTTAGCCTGTACTTCAGAGAAGTAAATACCAAACAGGAGAGGTCCCAGTACTGAACCCTGTAGTACTCCACTTGTCACTGGTTTGAAGTCAGATTTGGAGTCTGTAAGTTTACAATGTGGGTTCTGTCAGTGAACCAGTTGGCAACACATCCTGGCACATAGGGATTTGTACCTAGTTTAGTGAGTTTAGCTATAATTCCCAAATGGGGGATGGTGTCGAAAGCCTTGGTGAGGGCAAGATAGACTGTGTGAACCACCTTACCCTCGTCTACGGCTTTGGTGACTGCCTCAAAAAAGTTGATCAGGTTCAGGAGGCATGATCTGCTTTTCACAAACCCAAACTGGGTGGGATCCAGAGTTTGGAGGTTACCAATGTCTTTATGAGTTCCATGATGACACGTTCCATGGCCTTGCAGACCAGGCTCATCAGGCTAATAGGGCGATAGTTCCCAGGATCAATGGTGGCTCCCCATTTGTGGAGTGGCATAACTGTTGCTGTGCACCAGTCAGTGAGCACAAAGCCTGATGTGAGGCTATGATTGAACATGGTGCTTAGGTGGGGAGCCAGTTCGTTCTGAAGTTCGTGTAAAACACAGGCTGGGATGTTGTCCAGTTCCATGGATTCTGTGTTTTTGGCTTTAGAGTGCAGCTTTTACCTGCGTAGTTGTGATTACAGGGACTCTGCATTTTTTTTGTAGAGATATGGGCAGTTTATTGGGTGAGAGGAGGGTGAAGTTAGCACTGAACCTATCTCCCAGGATGTTGGCAATATTAGTTGTTTCTGTAATTTTTGTGCTGTTGTGCTGTAACTCAGTGCAGATCTGGGTGTTGCCATTGAGATTCTTGACATAGCTATAGAATGCTTTGTGGTTGTTCTTAGAATCAGTGGCGGTTTTGTTTTCATAGCTAGCTTTGGAGGATCTTATAAGGGATCTCAGCTTCTTACTGAGGCTGACCAGGGAGCTACTCCACTCATGTGATTTTACTCTCTTTTCCAACAGTTTCTTCCTTCTGTTGTAGAGTTTGTTTATGGCAGGGAACCACCAGATTGGCTTCTTTTTTTTGGAGAATAGTGTCTTGGTTCTGTTTGGGATAGCACAATCCATGTACTCGTGTAAGTGCTTAAAGAGTGGATTTGTGTATTATTCAGCAGTCATAACTGTATTGTCTATCGGCATGGGTGTCATGAAGTTCATCACTTCTGTCTTAAGAAGCATGAAGTTAGCTTTGGAGAAATGTTTTACTGTGTTTTCCTTAATGGGGGTGGGGGCGGGATGTGTACATCTAGGGTGATTAGCTTACGGTCGGATCGGACAAACGAGGAGTTGACTTCAGGTGTGGAACACCGGTCACTCATGTTGGTAATGACTAGGTCTAGGATATTGTTGCCCCCTGGTGGGGGTGTGGATGTGTTGATCCAGGTCATTGGAATTTATGAATTCCAGAAAGTGTTGAGCGAAGGAGATGGTACATGGTTTTCCCAGTTAATGGTGGTGTAGTTGAAATCACCCATTATTAGCGTGTTTGGTTGAACCTTAATGTTTTCCAGTATATCAAGAAAAGGGGAGTGGGAATCCTGGGCCATGGTGGGGTATCTGTAGCAAGCTACAATTTGGATTGCAGTTTTGCCCAAAGTTAGTTACACATGGATAACCTCGGATGCATTATGCTGAGAAACTAGCCTGGAGGTGTGGATATGAATATGGACACACCTCCGCCTTTGGTGTTCCGGTCCAGGCTACATGGCCAAAAAGTGTGGTATGAGTTATAGCCTGGTAGTGCAGGGGTGCTCTCTGGAGCCTTGAACCAGGTCTCAGTCACTGCACAGATATCGGTGTTCTCCATTTTAAGAAGTGCCTTGAGTGAGTACATTTTGAGATTTAGACTTCTACCATTGAGTAGCATTACCCTCAGTTTTTTCTTGCCTCTTCCTGTTATGGTGGTGAATTTGTCATTTGAACCTCACCTAAAAAAGGCACTATAGGGGTGGCAAGAGCCTTAGCAATTAATCAGAATCTGAGGGCCAACAGGTGCAGGCCATCTCTGGCCAAGCATCGTGGTCTGTCGACCATGTCATCCCAGTCAGATGAATGACCCCTTCGAATGACACCAGAAGCTTAGCTAATTGTTGAAGTCAATCATTTTGTCCTTGTACTGAGGTATCATTCTGGGTGATGGCAGAATGCTACTCAGGGCTAGGGTCATACCTGCCAGGGCTACAAGATCGGAGAGCTCTTCCATGTCTCTTTTCATGTAGTCCAAGGAGGTACGTCTCAAGTCGTTCACACCAACATAGACAATGACCGACTCATATTTGTATTTGTTGTGGGTGTATTAGCTGTCTCATCTGTAATTTGTTACAGATGTGCCCTTAGCTCTGTCTCATGTGAATTGCTCCACCTTATTCTTTGGATGGCACCCCAGCTATAATCCATCTTCACAGTGCCTGTGGAATTTTTCTATCCAGTACATATATGTTTTTGCTGCTCATAGGTGTTTACTAGACTAACTATAGGGCCTTTGTAAGCCTATCCATGCATCCCAAATCTCTGACAGGTAATGATACCCTTGCTACGTGTGAGCATGGGTCTGGGAGATGAACCATTTACTGGCTACCTGTTTTCATCAGATACATAGGTGCCAAACCCAGGGATGAATCTCCAGTTTCCCATCCAATAGTCCAAGTGGCACTTGAATTGTATTAGGGAGGAACTCTGCTTCACACGGATGAGTAGCCTGTTCCATAGATGGGGTTGTCTCTGGGATACATAACTATCTTTACAACCGCTCATCTTGCATATCATGGGCAAGGTGATAGTCTTTATAGCGGTGAATAACTGCAGAAATATGGCTGTCCATTTGATTGTAGTTACTTTCTGGTGAGCTGTCTATGCTTACATGTAACTGGTGACAGAAGAACTTGGTAATTATTGATGTGCATTTCTTCTTTGGTTTAAAAAACGTGTTTCCTAAGTGAATCTGGTCATACCTCCTCTAATGCTGCTGTTAAGATTCCTGTGAATTTGCAAAGCCACTGTCTGTCTGTGACTTGGGGTTCTCATGCATATACATCAGACCTTATTCGTGTTCTGTTGATGAACAGTCCATTGACGTTAATCACTGAGGAGACATGATGTCTGCATAATGAAGTCATCTCCTCAGCATGATACCTGCTAGCTCACTTTGCCCCTTCCTGCAGTGAAAGCCAGACTCACAGTTATTCATCAAGCTTCACAGGTTATGCACATGCAGATGGTAAGATAGCTGAAATGTATGTTATCTGCATAATTGCTCTGGATACTAACTTTACAGAATGTCTTATTTTCTGTGTTTGTAGGCCTTGTTATTGCCATGGGCTGTCTGTCTACCTGCAAGTACTTTGATGTTTTAGCTCAGCTATTTAAAACTAGAGGTTCGCCCTTTGCACCCTATCTTTTAATGAAACCAATGCCATACCTAACCCTGTTATACATATTAGTTGGTGCCTATATAAAATCCTACAAAGTGTTTGATAGCTCATTTTCTTTGTTGTGGTATAGAGGGCCTGTCATGCTTGATCCCTGCTGTAAGAACTAACTTTATATGATAATTGAATTCCAACAGTTATTGCTACCTAACACACTAGTAATAGGTGACTCTATAGTCAGGCACACTGATGTCCCACTCACTAGGCTGGACAAGCAGAAGGTTACTGTTAGCTGCCTGTCAGGAGCCAGAATCTGCCACATAATCCGCCACATAAAACAAGCACTCAGGTCACTCCAGAACAAGTACAAATATGACTCTGTCATTGTTCATGTTGGTATGAATGACCTGAGACGTACCTCCCTGGACTACATGAAAAGAGACATGGAAGAGCTCTCTGATCATGTAGCCCAGGCTGGTATGACCCTCACCCTGAGTAGCATCCTGCCCTCACCAAGAATGATACCTCAGTATAAAGAAAAAAATGATCAATTTCAACAATTGGATAAGTTTCTGGTGTCATTCAAAGGGGATCCAGTGTCTGTCAGCCTGGGACGACATGCTTGACAAGCTGCATTGCTTCGCAAGAGACTTGTCACCCCTAGGCTTTTGAATACTGGCCAAGGCTCTTGCTGCCCCCATAGTGCCTTTTTTAGGCAAGGCTCAAAAGTCAAACCCACCTCCGTAAACAGCACAATTAACAAAAAACTGAGGGTTATGCTACTCATCGCCAGGAGTTTAAATCTCAAAATGCATGTGCTTGAAGCACTCCTCAGTATGGAGAACGTCGACATCTGTGCAGTAACTGAAACCTGGTTCAGCGCTCCAGAGAGCACCCCAGCACTACCGGGCTATAACTCATACCACATGTTTCGGCCACAGAACACGGACCGAAACACAAAAGGAGGGGGTGTATCCATATTCATCAAGGATACCTACACCTCCAGTTTAGTGGCACAGCATGATCCCTCTGAGATCATCCATGTGCAACTAACATCAGGCAAATCTGCATTGCAAATTGTGGCCTGCTACAAATCACCCACCATGACCCAGGACCACCACTCCACCTTTCTGGAGACACTGGAAAACATGAAGGTCCTACCAAACACCCTGATATTGGGCGATTTCAATTACCCTACCATTCACTGGGAAAACTACTCGAGTACAAATTTCCAGGCCCAGCGCTTCCTGGAATTCATCAACTCAAACGCCCTGGATCAGCTGGTAAACTCCCCTACCAGAGGTGAAAACATACTGGACCTGGTCATCACCAACATGGGCGACAGGTGTTCCACACCGGAGGTTAACCCGTCACTGGTTAGATCAGACCATAAACTAATCACTCTGGATGTCCACACCCCACCACCACCCCCAACTATGGAAACCACAGTAAAAAACTTTTCTAAAGCAAACTTCACCTTACTTAAGACAGAGGTGGTAAGTTTCACAGCCCCCACGCTAAAGGATAACGCTGCTCAAGATGCAGAAACCTTTATAAGTGCACTCTATGAGCACCTACAAGGATGCATGGATCGTGCCATCACTAGCAAAACCAAGACTCACTCCTCTAAGAGAAGGAAACCAGTTTGGTGGACCCCTGCAATAAACAGGCTATACAACTGAAGGAAGAAACTGGTTCAGAAAAAAAAGCAAATCCCAAGAAGGAAAGACATCCCTGATCAGTATCAGTAAGAAACTGAGGTCCCTCATGAAATTATCCAAGGCTAACTTTGAAAGAAAAATAGCCAAGGATTCAAAAGATAACCACAAAGCCTTCTTTAGCTATGTTAAGAATCTAAGTGGCAACTCACAGATATGCACTGAACTAGTGCAAAATAGCACAAAATTTACTGAACCTACTGATATTGCCAACATCCTGGCAGATAGATTCAGTGCAAGCGTCACCCCCTCTCACCTCCAAAAGGGCCCACAACAATACCGGAAAAGTGGTAGTGTCCCAAAAATCACAGATGCACAGGTGAAAACAGCCCTTTCAAAAGCCAAAAGCACATCGTCAATGGGACCAGATGGTGTCCCAGGCTGCGTCTTGCATGAACTACAGAACGAACTAACCCCCACCTAAACACGCTGTTCACCCTCAGCCTCTCCACAGGCTATGTGCCCAAAGAATGGCGCACAGCAACGGCTATTCCTCTCCACAAAGGAGGGGCCACAACTGACCCTGGTAACTATCGCCCCATATGCCTGACTAGCCTAGTCTGCAAGGCTATGGAGTGCATCATCATGGAACTCATTAACAAAGACATTGGGAACCTCCAAACACTTGACCCAACCTAGTTCGGCTTTGTTAAGGCAGATCATGCCTACTAAACCTGGTTGACTTCTTCGGGACAGTCACCAAAGCCATAGAAGAGGGAAAGGTGGCTCACACATCCTACCTTGACCTCGCCAAGGCTTTCAACACCATTCCCCACTCGGGTATTACAGAAAAACTCACCAGCCTGAACATAAACCCCTATGTCACGAGATGGGATGCCAACTGGCTTACAGACAGAACTCACACGGCTAGGGGAATTGTATTCTCAGAAACAGTGGACTGACAGTGTATCATAGGGAAGATTTTCTCTAAACTCTTATCAGGATGTCTGCCCCCAGGAGGTCAGTCAGGGTTACAAACTGAATAAAATTAGTGGTAACTACTTCTATCTGGTGCATACAGGTTGCAATGAGCCAATCTCAAGGAAAAGTTAAAAAATATATCTTTTTAAAATGTTTTCCCATAGTGGTCCTTTAACTTTTCTTTCCTCTCTTCTATCCCTACTCTGCCCTCTCTGCTTATACACTTTCCCACATCTTTAGTACCTCACCGCCTCCTGTATCACTCTATCACCTCCTCTCCCCTCCTGTCTTGCTCTGCTGTTCCCCCTCCATCCCTCCACCTTGACCTTCTTTGCTATTACTAACCAAATTAAACCAAATGGTTATGTTAAACTGACTACTTAAGCTCAATATATGTATAATTTCTCTCAAGAATGTATTTTATGCTTTGTTTTGTTTCTTATGTGGAGTTTTTTTCTCTGGGCCTCTTCTGAAAAGGGTCTTTTTCCAGCCGGACCATTCTGGTAAACAAATGTAAGTAAATAAATAAATACAAAGACCCCACCCCCCCAATGACCTCTTTACATAATCTTTTACAAGGACAGAATTACACTGAGAGCTAATTCAACTTTCTTACTAAAAGTTGCTATTGATTTCAGTCTCAACCAGCCAAAACATTTTCCAGTTTTCTTTCCAAAGTTGTGCAACAGAGGGGAATATAAGTTGCACTGTTTAGATGTTTACAACTACAATTTTATTTTCATAGAACTAAAAGTTTAAGAAAAGTTAAACAATCTTTCATTTCCTTGACTTCCAATTGACTGACACAAAACATTTCCAAGGTTACCTTTTCCAAGTGGCTGACTACATTGTTTTCTCTTACCTTTATAGTAATAAGGTGGCTCCAAGTAAATCTAGAGCTCACTCAATCAGATCAATGGCTACATCTTCAGCACATTTTAAACATTTATCAGTGTCTGATGTTTGTGCTGCTGCAACATAAGCTTCACTACATACTTTTACAAGACACTACAAGCTGGATATGGTTTCCAGGTCTGGATTTTTCTTTGGGGCCAACAACCTACATGGTATTATGTCATAATGCAATCTAATACATACAGTTGGGGATTTGGTCTTTCAGTTGAAGTAGACAGACTGGATTATGTAAGATACAAAAGTTATGAATTTGGCATAATGATACATTTTCACAATTCTTGTCTGTCCACTCCAATGTACTTTCCTTCATTCCCCTTCTTTGAATAGTCAACGTCTCTGTACATTTCCTAGTCCACAACATCAGAGTTCTGTAGAAGATGTTATATTTATAGTTAGTGGTGTTTAGGCTGATGTGTGTCTAGATTTCTTTCTTCCCTAAGGTCTTCAGGCAAACTAACAAACTCAATCTGCAGAGGAGAAGTTAGGGAGGTGCATTGTGGGAGCAAGTGGTGGACCTCAAGCTTTGAGTAAATCCTAAAGATGAGATCAGTACTGTCTGCAGTGACCAGTCCTTCAACTGCAGTGCATGGACATGAATCATGAAGATCTTTCCTTAAGGTAAGTAGAATGCTTTCATTTTTCTAGCCTCCTTGAGAATTTTTTTTAGAAGTGTTAACCATCTTCTACATTTGGCAGTCAGTGAAGCCCATTACCCCATGGGATGCTCAGCTAGGCTTGTAAGGGCCCTAGTGGTCATTAGCTTAGTAACAACCTATGAACCTTCTCTCGTGGATTTAGACAGATGACTCAGAGGGCATCCTAGTACACACCCACATTTTGGAGGCATTTGTTTTTAAGGTAAAGCTTAAAAAAAGGTAGATGACTGCAAATAGTTCTGAGAACAAAGGACTTAGAAATTCAACATTCAGTTCTAGGTATGTTAATGGCCTAAACAGAAAAGACACTTTTGAATACTTATCCTTGTAAGGGGTCTGTCAAATGTAGTCACATTTTTGAGATGATATGAAAAAAAGTCAATTTTCTATAGAAAAAAAAAAAACAAGGGAAAAGAAGTGTCTCCAACAGGGTACTTAGCTGCCCACAATGGTCATAGTTGTTAACAGACCATACAGCTGACAGACCACACCAAGATAAACTATTTTTGTCATGGACTGGCAGCAAGAAAAGTTCTGAGAATTTTTGTGCTCTTGCATACCTCAAGTACCAGCACATACTCTTGTGTATAGATCATAGGTTGGACATACAGTGCAACAGGAAGGTGCCTAAGCTTTTGTAGACTGACCAAAGTAAGTATCCTTGGCAGCAAACATCCTATAAGTGCACAGTACAACTACTATGATCTAATGCTGAATATCCTCAGTGTTCTGCCTACGCAGTGCATTATGAGGCTTATAGTTGAGTCTTTGTAGTGAGGGAAATTGTTATCTATTAATTGGTCCATAACATCTCTAGTGTCAGTATTAGAGCTCTATAAAGTCAAGTCTACCATTTGTTCAGACATTTCCAAAAGAGGAATATTTTTTCATCTCTCTCTAACAGTGGAAACTAAGATGTAGAAACAATCTCTAATCAGTGGAGGAAGCAGGGTTGGGGTTAGTGCAGAAGGACTGAATAAACAGAAATACTGCTGATTGTTGCAAGGCTTTACATGTTTTGGGTTTGAATTTCACAGTTGTTCTTAGTCAAATGGTATTACTCTTCATTAATTTTAATTCAGTTATAATTTGGGTGAAGCTGAAAAAGAGCCCTTGTGATTCCATCCAATTCACTGCAACAGTAAAAATAAAAATACAATAAATGGCACAAGATAGGTTCATAGGATGGTACTAGGCTATCAGCCCTAGGGCCTATACAAGCCTAACTATAACAATTCCCTGGATATTTCTTCCCCAAATATTTATTTCCCTGGTCCCCTGTCTAGCAGGGTGACTGACGTGATCCTCAGGGTGAATTTCCTATCTCCCATCCAATCATCAAGGTTCCTTTTGAAAAGGGCCAAAGAGGCGCTTAGCTTGACATGTATGGGCAGTCTATTCCAGAGTATGGGGAGTCTCTGGGTCAGGAACCTATCCCTCCAGCATGTTTTATTCATTGTGATGACCAGATTTAGATACCTGGAGCGTGTGGCTCTGAGGGATTGGGATTTCTTTAAGTGTAGCATGTCCACCAGCTCTGGGTTTGACATGGCCTTGTATGTTAAGCAGAGATCGCCTCTGAGTAGGCGATATGTGACAGAGTATAGCTGGAGTTTTTTTAGACGGTCAGCAAAGGGCATCTGCTTTAGGCCTGTGATTGTTCTTAGTGAGGTATTTCTGTGGCCTTTCCAGTTGTTGCAGATGTCTTGTGAGGTACATGCCAAATGGGGCATTGTACTCTATAATGGGTCTAATGAGGGATGAGTACAGTGGGACAATGACCTCCTTTTTTCTGGATGAAAAGCCCTTAGTGATGAGGTGTGCCACATAGAAGGATTTTCTGACTGTTGTGGCGATGTGGTCATTGAAGGTGAGACCACTGTCCACCTGTGTCCCTAAGTCCCTTATCACACTTCCGGTGTTTAGTGTACTGCCACTTATGTGGTAATTCATGGTTACATGTTTTTTCCCAAAGGGGATAACTATACATTTCTTGGCATTTAGCTTGAGCCCATGGCTCTGGCACCAAGCATCTCTTTCTGTAAGGCCCTTTTGTAGAATATCCACATCATTTGAGGATTCAATAATGGCTCCCATTTTGCAGTTATCTGCAAACTTTGTTAGCCAGAGTCCCTTAGTGCTGGCCTGTACTTCAGAGAAGTAGATGCCAAACAAGAGCGGTCTCAGGACTGAACCCTGAGGTACTCCACTTGTTACTTGACTGGAGCTGGATTTTGAGTTGGCTACATTCATAGTGTGGGTTCTGTCAGTAAGCCAGTTGGCAACCCATCGAGTGATGTAGGGATTAATGCCCAGCTTAGTAAATTTATCTATGATTCCAAAGTGGGGGATGGTGTAAAAGGCCTTGCCAAGGTCCAGATAGGCTGTGTGGATTGCCTTACCCTCGTTCACAGCTCTGGAGACTGATTCAAAGAAGTCAATTGGGTTGAGGACACAAGATCGGCCCTTTACGAAACCAAACTGGGTGGGGTCCAGTGTCTGAAGGTTGCCAATGTCTTTGTTTATAAGTTCCATGATAATGCATTCCACGGTTTTGCAGATCAGGCTGTTCAGACTGATGGGACAGTAGTTCCCGGGATCCAAGGTGGATCCCCCCCTTGTGGAGTGGGATAACTGTAGCTGTGCGCCACTCATTGGGCACGAAGCCTGAGGTGAGACTATGATTAAACATAACACTTAGGTGAGGTGCCAGTTCATTTTGTAGTTCATGTAGTACACAGCTCGGGATGTCGTCTGGTCCCATGGATGCTGTATTCTTAGCTTTGGAGACAGTGTTTTTTACCTGTGTGGTCATGATTACTAGAATTTGGCAATCTTTTGGTATTGAGATGGGCCCTTTAGGGGGTGACAGGGGGGTGAGGTTGGCACTGAATCGATCTGCCAGGATATTGGCAATATCCTTGGGATCAGTATATTTAATGCCATTCTGTTGTAGCTCAGAGCAGATCTGAGCATTGGCATTGAGATACTTGACATAACTATAGAATGACTTGTGGTTGTCCTTGGAATCTGGCAATTTTATTTTCGTAACTAGCTTTGGAGGATTTTATGAGGGATCTCAGCTTCTTACTGCGGCTGGTAAGGGAGTATTTTGCATCCTGGGATTTTCCTCTTTTCTGCAAAAGTTTATTCCTTCTGTTGTATAGTTTGTTTATGGCAGGGGACCACCAGATTGGCTTCCTTTTTTTGGAGGAGAGCATCTTGGTTCTATTTGGAATGGCACAATTGATGCACGAGTGGATGTGCTCATACAGTGCCTTAGTGTAGGATCCCAGCAGTCGAACTTTCAGTTCCCGTCTGCATAGATGTCATGAAGTTTGTCACTTCTGACTTGAGTAACATGAAGTTGGCTTTGGAGAAGTTTTTTATGGAGGTTTCCCTACTGGGGGGTGGGGGTGGGATATGGACATCACGAGCCTTGCCTAAAAAAGGCACTATAGGAGTGGCAAGAGCCTCAGCCACTAACCTGAATCCCAGGGGTGACAGGTGCAGACCCTCTCTGGCAAAGCGGTGTGGTCTGTCGATCATGTCTTCCCAAGCAGACAGATACTGGATCCCCTTTGAATGACACCAGAAACTTAGCCAATTGTTGAAGTCAATCATTTTGTCCTTATACTGTGGTATCATTCTGGGTGAAGGCAAGATGCTACTCAGGGCTAGGGTCATACCTGCCTGGGCCACATGATCTGAGAGCTCTTCCATGTCTCTTTTCATGTAGCCCAGGGAGGTACGTCTCAAGTCATTCACTCCAACGTGGACAACGACAGAGTCGTATTTGTACTTGTTGTGGAGTGACTTGAGTGCATGCGTTATGTGGTGGATCTGGTGTGGAGCATCGATCTCTCATGTTGGTAATGACCAGGTCTAGGATATTTGAGCCCCTGGTGGGACTATGGATTAGTTGATCCAGGGCGTTGAAATTAGTTGATCCAGGGCATTGGAATTTATGAATTCCAAGAACCGTTGGGCAAAGGTGTTGGTACCCGAGTAGTTTTCCCAATTAATGGCTGGGTAGTTGAAATCACCCGGTATTAGGGTGTTTGGCTGTATCTTAATATTTTCTAGTATGCTTAGAAATGTGTAGTGAGAATCTTGGGGCATGGTGGGGGATCTGTAGCAAGCTACAATTTGGATTGCAGTCTTATCTAGTGTTAGTTGCACCTGTAGAATTTCAGATGCATTGTGTTGGGCAACTAGCCTGGAGGTGTAAATATCCTTGGTGAATATGGACACTCCTCTGCATTTAGTGCTTCGGTCCTGGTTTGTTGGCCAAAAAGTGTGGTAAGAGTTGTAGCCTGGTATTGCAGGTGTGCTCTCTGGACCCATAAACCAGGTCTCAGTTACTGCACAGATATTGATGTTCTCCATTTTTAGGAGTGCCTCGAGAGAGTGCATTTTGAGGTTTAGACTTCGAGCATTGAGTAGCATTACCTTCAGATTTTGCATGCTTATATCTGTTATGGTGGTGGTTTTGTCCTTTGAGCCTTGCCTAAAAAAGGCACTATAGGAGTGGCAAGAGCCTCAGCCACTAACCTGAATCCCAGGGGTGACAGGTGCAGACCCTCTCTGGCAAAGCGGTGTGGTCTGTCGATCATGTCTTCCCAAGCAGACAGATACTGGATCCCCTTTGAATGACACCAGAAACTTAGCCAATTGTTGAAGTCAATCATTTTGTCCTTATACTGTGGTATCATTCTGGGTGAAGGCAAGATGCTACTCAGGGCTAGGGTCATACCTGCCTGGGCCACATGATCTGAGAGCTCTTCCATGTCTCTTTTCATGTAGCCCAGGGAGGTACGTCTCAAGTCATTCACTCCAACGTGGACAACGACAGAGTCATATTTGTACTTGTTGTGGAGTGACTTGAGTGCATGCGTTATGTGGTGGATCCTGGCACCCGACAGGCAGCTGACAGTAATTTTCTCCTTGTTCAGCCTGGGGAGTGGGACATCAGTGTGCCTGACTACAGAGTCACCTATGACTAAAGTGTTGGGTACATTGTCTTGCCTTAGGGGCTGTTGTTGGGTGGCACACTGGTATTGTGAGCTATCTGACACTTTGGTTGTGATTGGTGTTTGCTTGCATTTCAGCTTCAGAAGTCCTTGTTGCTTGGGCAGGTTACTGTTAAGGGCCTCTGCATATGAGGGTTTAGTGTTGCTATGTGTGGATGTTGGTGGTGTGAGTTTTGAAGGGCTATGTGTTGCTTGAGGTGTAGTGCAGGTGTTAACCTTCTCCTCTTGACTGTCTAGCACAATCTTGGCTGTAGAGAGCTTTGATTCCAGTTTGGCTATGTAAGTGCATCTCTCGCAGGTTGTAGTATTGGGTGGTAAGAGGAGAGGGTTGTCTGTGTACATGAGGCAATTGCTGCATTGCCCCAGTATGCCCAGATCCACCAGGTGGACAGGAGAAATCACCGGAAGCTGACCCTTGGACATGCTTGGTTTGGCGTTTCTTTTGTAAAGTATAAGAGCTGTTTTCCCTTACCTTGGCAAGGTTCTTTGCAATTATAGGCTGTTTAGTGCCTACAATTAATTTCTCCTTATTAACAAGGAGAGCTGAGTGCCTGTTATCAGTTTAAGGCTTCCTAGTGCTTTCCAGCAGGTTTTAGAGCAAGTGCTAGTCACAGGGATTCAGATTTTAGTGCTACTACTGGGAAACCAGCTAGTTCTAAGAGAAAATTTGAAGAGCAGGCTTTCTGGCACTGGAAATAGTTTAAAGTGCTAGACTAATTAGCAGATCTAAGGGAATAAATTGAAGAGCACTGCTCAAAAGCTTACAAAAAGTCCTGGATACAGTAAATCTGTATCTGGGCTACACTATTTTCAGGAAAGGTAGGAAACAGTTTTTTTTTAGTAAAAAGTGAAGATGCAGAAGATAATGAGATAATTCAATATGCAGATGCTAAAGGGGTGGTCTTTTGTCAAGTTCTCACTAGTAACAGTAGAATGAGCTGATGTAATGTGACTGGGGTGGGGGTGGGGGGGTGTCCAGTATCGACTTTATACCAGAGGCGGGCAACTCAAAGCCACCAAGAAAAAAACACCACAACAAGAACTGGGAGGGTGGGTGAGAAAAAACAACAGTTGTACAGATTACAGAGATATTAAACAGTGCAGACAACAAATGAGAACAAACTCTTATCTTTTCTCAATATCACAGCTGGCAGTAGGTCAGTCTCTTTGCAGCAGGCTGAGCAACAGGTATATCTGATTTAAAACACTAGCTATTTAAGGCACAGGACAGGAACCAAACCAATTATCCAAACAATAACAGCTGCAGGAATTCCTTGGCCAGATGCAACCGGTTCTGTAATCTTTCTCTCACTAATATAACAGGCTTCTAGACACAGGATCTCACTACTGTTATTAGCATCAAAAGCTTTATGATGTAAAGAGCAGATTATACAGCAGAGACAAAAGGTACTTGCAGGTGTTGTGGGTTTATGTAACTCTAAAAAGAAAACAAGTCCGCAGAAGTGTGTGTGTGTGTGTGGGGGGGGGGGGGGGTACTGCATAATTTTGATGTTTGTAATTATGCAGACAAAACAGATCCAGTCAAATAACTATATACATTAAGCTAATCAGTGAGAGGCACATTTTATTTTGTCAGTGGACTGTGGTATTCTGACCAATTATTAGAGAGAAAATATTTCATTAATGTGGCCAAGCATTTAATTCTTTGTCAGAAAAATGTGCATTGCTAGGACTAAACTAGATACAGTACAAATGAATTCACTCTTACCCTCCACCTCTTTCTAATAGTGTCCAAACATCACCAGTAGTTAGAAATTAGTCATTTCATTCACACTGCTAGAACAGGCCCATACCCAAATAGTGCAGTTGTGTAAGTAAATTTACCATAACAGTACATGTTTGATTAGATTCAGTAGCCTTAGCTATATGGGTTATATACTGCCTAGGATAAAGTGGTTGGCCAGCTTTCAAAGCTTGAGGGCACCTTACATATGCCTAGATCATTGATAGCTCAACCTAGGCAGGAGCAAATCAGCTGCCTATGCACCATGACCTTCAGATCTTTCAGACCAGCAGAAAGAGGAAGGCTAGAGCCCTGAAAGAGTTCAGTGCTAGGTAATTAGAAATCAGCTCCCTCACCCTGACAACAAAACGCATACAAAAATAAGGGGGGGGGGGGTGGAGGGACAAAATGGCAACATCTATTGTGTTAAGTTTACTTACATAACTTTACTATTTTTCATTAGATCACTGCTGCAATAGCCACAACTTACAACATTTGGGAAGATGCAGGATGAGGATCCAGGAGCAACTGGGGAATGGTCCAAGCAAACTCTGCTCTAGACCTGGAAAAAATAGTCTAATTTGTAGTGATTCTTAAAAGTATGTACAGAGGATGAAGTTGCTGCCTCTAGAATATTTCTAGACTCTAGCCCTTTCCAAAAAGCCACTAAAGAATCCAAGGCCCTAGTAAAATGTATCATGACCCTGCCAGGAATTGATTTGGTACATCAGGAATAAGAAAAGGAAATTGCATGGGACAACCATTTGTAAATTGACTGCCTTGACACCGTTTTTTTTTTCTTTTTCCTTTTTTACCTTCTGTAAAAGGCCAGTCTGAAGGAGATTGGAGACTGTAAAGTGGTGGCAGGGGAAAGTGTAGTTAGGCAGCATAGGATGGTGGTTTGTAGGATGACATTGGTGATCAAGAAGAGGAGGATGAGTGTGAGGGCAGCACCAAGGATCAAATGGTGGAAATTGAAAAAGGGTAATTGTGATGTGATGTTCAGGGAAGAGTTAAGACAGGCACTGGGTGGCAGTGAAGAGTTACCAAATAGCTGGGTAACTACAGCAGAGCTAGTAAGAGATGGCTAGAAAGGTGCTTGGTGTGACATCTGGAAAGAGGAAGGAGGACAAGGAGACCTGGTGGTGGAATGAAGAAGTACAGGAGAGTATACAGAGAAAGAGGTTGGCGAAGCAGAAGTGGGATTGTCAAAGAGATGAAGAAAGTAGACAAGAGTATAAGGAGATGAGGAGCATGGCAAAGACAGAGGTGGCGAAGGCTAAGGATAAGGCATATGAAGAGTTGTATAAAAGGCTGGACACTAAGGAGGGAGAAAAGGACCTGTACCGATTGGCTAGACAGAGGGACCGAGCTAGTAAAGATGTGCAGCAGGTAAGGGTGATAAAGGATAATGAGGGAAATGTACTCACAAGCGAGGAGAGTGTGTTGAGCAGATGGAAAGAGTACTTTGAGGGGTTGATTACTGAAGAGAATGAGAGGGAGAGAAGGTTGGATGATGTGCGGATAGTGAATCATGAAGTGCAGTGGATTAGCAAGGAGGAAGTAAGGATAGCTATGAAGAGGATAAAGAACGGAAAGGCCGTTGGTCCAGATGACATACCTGTGGAAGCATGAAGGTGTTTAGGTGAAATGGCAGTGGAGTTTTTAACTAGATTGTTTAACAAAATCTTGGAAAGTGAGAGGATGCCTGAGGAATGGAGAAAAGTGTTTTGGTACTGATTTTTAAGAATAAGGGTGATGTACAGAGCTGTAGTAACTACAGAGGGATTAAACTGATCAGTCACAGCATGAAGTTATGGGAAAGAGTAGTGGAAGGTAGGTTAAGAAGGGAGGTGATGATTAGTGATCAGCAGTATGGTTTCATGCCAGGAAAGGGCACTACAGATGCGATGTTTGCTCTGAGAGTGTTGATGGAGAAGTACACAAAAGGTCAGAAAAAGTTGCATTGTGTCTTTGTGGATTTAGAGAAAGCATATGACAGGGTGCCTAGAGAGGAGTTGTGGTATTGTATGAGGAAGTCGGGAGTGTCAGAGAAGTATGTAAGAGTAGTACAGGATATTTACGAGGGTAGTGTGACAGTAGTGAGGTCTGTGGTGGGAGTGACGGATGCGTTTAAGGTGGAGGTGGGATTACATCAAGGATCCGCTCTGAGCCCTTTCTTATTTGCAATAGTGATGGACAGGTTGACAGACGAGATCAGACAGGAGTCCCCGTGGACTACGATGTTTGCAGATGACATTGTGATCTGTAGTGAGAGTAGGGAACAGGTGAAGGAGACCCTGGAGAGGTGGAGATATGCTCTAGAGAGAAGAGGAATGAAGGTCAGCAGGACTAAGAATATATGTGTGTGAATGAGAGGGAGGAAAGAGGAATGGTGAGGATGCAGGGAGTAGAGGTGGCGAAGGTGGATGAGTTTAAGTACTTGGGATCAACAGTTCAGAGTAATGGTGAGTGTGGAAGAGAGGCTAAGAAGAGAGTACAGGCAGGATGGAGTGGGTGGAGAAGAGTGTCAGGAGTGATTTGTGACAGACGAGTACCAGCAAGAGTAAAAGTGAAGGTCTACAAGAGGGTAGTGAGACCAGCTATGTTATATGGGTTGGAGACAGTGGCATTTACAAAAAGGCAGGAGCTTGACGTGGCAGAGTTGAAGATGTTAAGATTTGCACTGGGTGTGACGAAGATGGACAGGATTAGCAATAAGTATATTAGGGGGTCAGCCCAGGTTGGAAGGTTTGCAGACAAAGCCAGAGAGGCAAGATTACGTTGGTTTGGACATGTGCTGAGGAGGGATGCAAAGTATATTGCGAAAAAGATGCTAAGGATGAAGCTGCCAGGTAACAGGAAAAGAGGGAGGCCTAAGATAAGGTTTATGGATGTGGTGAGAGAGGACATGCAGGTGGTTGGTGTGACAGAGCAAGATGCAGAGGACAGGAAGAAATGGAAACAGTTGATCTGCTGTGGTGACCCCTAACGGGAGCAGCCGAAAGAAGAACACCTTCAAAAAGATATGAATAACTGATCAGAATTTCTGAAAGTTTTACTTCTGTACAGGTAATATCTGAGTTGTCAGTGAACATCCAGAGTATGAAATATCCTTTCTCCGTCATTTTTAGGTTCCACAAAGAAAACAAGTAGAAGGATAGCTTGGCTCAAAGTAAACTCGGATACTACTTTAGGTATAAATGAAGGATTAATTCTGAAAGAAATCTTATCTTTGTGGAAAATGACATAAAGTTGACCCACTGTAAGAGCTTGCAACTCAAGACACTCTTCTTGCAAAAGTCACATCAATCAGTAAAGTACAGTTGTGTAAGCAAATTTACCATAACAGTAGAAGTTTAATGAACAATGATGCAGTAGTCTTAGATATATAGGTTATAGCCAGTACAGGATATAACAGCCGGACAACTTCCAAACCTTAAGGGTATCTTCCACAAACCCAGACTAATGACGGCTTGAACAGAGCTACAGAAAATCAGCAGTCTGGGTGCCAAACCCTTCAAAGCTTTCATGCCAACTGAAAAGGGAGGCTATAGACCTGAAAGGTAAGTAAAAAGCAATGTCCTCACCCTGGCAACAAAAAACATAAAAATAAGCACAATGGAGGAAAGGAGGGAGAGAGTGACAGCAGTGATCATTCATTATGGTTATGCTAAGTTTACTTATACCACTGTACTATGTTCATCATTTGGTCACTGCTGCAGTAGCCTTAGCTATATGTGTAGACTATAATAGCTATAAGTTTTGGGAGGAGGAAGGATGAGGGTCCAGGAGTCCATGAAAAATGGTTCTAGCAAGGCTTACTTGTACACCTGGAAAGGAAGTTTAGTTTGTTAAGCTTTGTAAAAGTATGTACAGAGGACTAATATGCTGCCACTATAATACTTCTAGAGTCCACACCTTTCCAAAGAGCTAATGAAAAAGTCAAAGCTACTGGTGTTTAACCTTGACCTTGACTGGAATTTATTTTTTTTTGGTAGGAAAAACAAAAGGAAATAGCATGCAACAGGCATAGGAAATTGTTTTGACTCTAGCTGTCTCTATTTCTTACTTTCATAAGAAATGTATAACTGGTCTGAATTCCTGAAGGTTTTACTTCTGTCAAGGGAGTATCTGAGCTGTTTTTGGACATTGAGAGTAAGAAGGATCCATTCTCCCTCATTTTAAGTTCTAAAAAGTAGAGAGAGAGAAGGATATATTGGCTCAAAGTAAACTCGGATACTGTCACTCTCCTACTTTGGACACAACAGAAGAGTCTTCATGAGTTCTGTTCAAACAGCTTTATTTTATACAAACACATCACTATAGAAGTTTACTGTCTTTAACTTCAGTAACATATATAGACTAACAAATGCAATCATGCATCCTCACTCTCTGGCTGCTCTTTCAAAATGGCACTAAGGATTGCACGTGTCTGGAATTTATAGGTGTACATACAGTTTTGAACATGCTTCTTAAAGACAAAACACATCACATACACTCTGATCTACAGATACCATGTTAGGCATAAAAAGAGTCATTTTCAAGGAAATCCTACTTTTGAGGAAAATGAAATAAAGTTGACTCACAGCAAGAGATTGCAGCTCAGACACTCTTCTCGCAGAGTTCAGAGCAATCAGTAACAATATCTTCCTTGATAAGTACCTCAAATTAGTCTAAAAGACAGTTTAAATAGAACAGACAGTCTTTTAAAAACAAGAGTAAGATCGCAAGAAGGAGCCACCTGTTTCATAGGTGGACAGATATGTAAACCCCCTTTCAAAAACAGCTAAAATTAGAGTATGTTGAAAAAGGAGGATCCATTGGTACGCATGCTGAAATGTCCTAAATTTGAACCTTGATGGAGAAATAAAAAAGGACAGAAGATAAAACTCACATAAATATTTTAGAAGAAAAGTGCTAGCCTTAAAACTTGGAACCTCCCCAAACTGGTAGAGCAGGGATATATCCGGGACTGGTCTCTATGAAGTTTGTTTTGTGTCCCACACACCTTGCAGTTTTATCCCTCTTGAACTCACTCTCCAAGCAAAGTCTGAGGCATGTGTGGAGACTGACTGCTTTGGAACAGGAAGAAAGGAGAGACCTAGATTTAGGGATATCTGTTGTCTCCACCATGTGATTCTCCTCTGACAAACCCCACACTGGGATCTGAATAGACAAGGGGTGTTGGTATCAGGACCAGAGAGACTTCAGATACCACTGCATCTTTCTTGCCAGGGGACCATCAGAATCATAGAAGCCATGAGACCCAAAACCCTGAGATATAGACTGAAATCTGAATGCAAAACCCTATAAATGGATCTAAATACAAATCTTTTTTTTTTCTGTGGAAGAAAATATATTTGAACTATGGTGTCTAGCTGACACCCCCCCCCCCCCAAAAAAAAAAACAAACAAACAAATCCTGTGAGAAGGAGTCAATAAAGATTTCTGAATGTTCTCTTGGAGTCCCAGCTTGTGTAAGAATCTCTCACAAAACAGAAAGCTTCCTGACACTTTGAAAAAGACTCTGCAAAGATAAGGAAGTCATCTAAATATGGAAAAATGTAGATACCTTGTAGCCTGCAATGAGCTATAACTGGAGCTAGACACTTTGAAAAAGCTCTTGGTGGAGTGGATAGTCCAAATGATAAGGCAAAGAACTGATAATGTGTTCAAGACACACAGGACCTTAAAAGAAGCACCTGAAGTCTGAATGAATAGGAATGTGCTGACAAGCATCTTTTAAATCTAATGCTACAAGGAAACTTGAATGTGGAAGAAGAGGTAACAGGTTGTGAAATGAAATGACATAATTCTGAATTTGGATTTACGAAAGAAAGAAATATCAGAACTGGTCTCCAAGAATTTTCTTTATTTGTCAATAAAAACATCCTTGAATAAAATCCCTTTCTACCTGGGAGGGGGGAACTGGTTCCATCACTCTCTGGGATAGGATGCGATGATGGACAGGTGGAAACAAAAGAGTTTGGTCTGGAGGATGAGGAATTACCACATGGAAAGGAGGAATTTCCTCCCACTGCCATCTGTAACCTTGATGAATGATCTTCAGAACCCATTTGTCTTACACTATATGTTGCCAAAGAGAAAAATTGAAATTCAGACTTTCTGGAAGTCAGGGTGGGAGGAAGGAACAAAGTCTCTTAGCTAGTCAGTCTGACTTATTTGACTGTCCTTGGTTTTGGAAGTGTCCAGAATTCTTCTGGGAACCTCCTTTCCATTTCTTCTTAAATGTTGGTTTACCTGTATTTCTTGAGACTGTTTATTTTGTTTCTTACCAAAACTAGATAAGGAATTAGAGAATCCCCTGAAACTCTTAGAGATTCTCTGTAGCTTACCCCTGTGAACACATTTTTGATCACCTCTGTAGCACAGGGGCCAACAACTATATCTCTATCCAAAGGGGAATTTAAAATCTTGTTTTTAACGTCACCTAGGAGGTTCTCAGTAGTTACTTGAAAAATAGAAGAAATCAAATTATTTAAAGCAGATTTTTCTTTACAAGATCAAATTGCAGATAAAACATTCCTCATACTTTCACAATTGGTATGAGCAAACATTTACATACAAGACTGACAATTCAAAATTCTGAAAATCAAAGTTGCAGGAGCACACACACTTTCCCATACTTATCAATAATCCTCCCATCCTTATCAGGAGTAGGATTGGAATTAACTAAGCATCAGAAACTGAGCTCTCCTCTGGTCTGAATCAGAAATCTGAGGAGAAAACCTTGTATCTGTCCCTTCATCCTCCTGCCTAGATTCAGAATCTTGAATCTCTTCAGGAAGGTGATATTCCTTTTTCTTTTACCAGAAACTACTATACACAGATTAAAAGCCTGAATTACAGTTTGAGCCATAGCCAGTAAACTACTAAGGGAGTTTGAGGAGGTATAGATACGTGCTTAGTTTTCTGTATCTTTTTAACAGGAAAAATGGGACTAACAGTGTTATTAATTGCAGCTGCCCCAGGGATGGGCAGAACATTCTGACAAAACAAGGAAGCCTTCTATGTTCCCTCTCCCAGGTCTGACAAGAGTGGCTCTCCTTTGCCCACTAAAGGGACCCCAGCAACAGCGGAGGACATGACTAACCCCTCAGTCCATAATGGCTGCAGGTGCTACACCAGAGGAATCTGGGGTAAAAGATGAGTGGTCTGAGGTACAACTAATGGCCTCAGCAGCATCACCCATCTGCAGCCGAGTCAAATTCCTAGTCTGCTGTGATAGCAACGGCTGTTTGCATAACTTTTTCTTTTTGTGGCTGGAAGAAGGATCGACAAATTGGTCAAGTTGAAAACAGTGCCTCTTTCCCAAGGAAAACAAGCAACAAATGTCAGTAAAAACAAAAATCTCTAAAAGTCACTTTTTCACATACAAATACAGTAAAAAGCCTTCAAAACACTTTGCTAGCACCGCAAAATAAAAATAAAACAGTTTTCCACAAAAATGGTTTTCAGTTAATTTAAACATCTTTTAAACTGACAGGAAATAAGAGTGCTCTGAATTAAAAGTACATTATAGTGTTGCATCCATAAAAATGTAAACTCCTAGCTTTAAAATAACTTTCTTGAAAATGAAAGTATTAATAATGAACAAAAGAAATACTGAATGGAAGTTATTTTCCCCTAGGGAACTCATCTGCCCAGTAAAGAAACAGCACAAGCCAACAGTCAATTCTCAATAGCATCAGAGGAGCGTATTTTTCAGCGGCAGTACAGTTCTGAAGGGCTTGGTGCCAAACTTGTCTTTTAGTCAGCTCAGCTTGAGCTGCCAGACAGTTTGGGCACATGAAAGGTGCCCTGAAGTTTCGGAAACTGGCCAGCAGTTATATCTTTGGCAGGATATAACCCATATAGCTAGCAGTGATCGATATGAACATCACAAGCTAGAATAATAAACTGATAGTGCTGGAAAATGTATCACGATAAACATTTAAAGTTTCTAGTAATAAGCATGTCCCCACACAACTAAACTCTGCCAAACTGTGCCTTACCAAAATAAATAAATAAATAAATAAAACAAAAAAAGAAAAAAAAAAACAGTTTGAAATGTGCTCAGAATTCTTTTACAAATGACAAAAGTTAAAGAATTTCAAGTACACAAATCCAAAATCAAAGCAACCAATGTGCTAATCCTGTATAAAAATTAGTTCTACACACTTTAACCATGTTAGACTGCCATAAATTAAAGTTTGATAGCACTTTAAACTATATTTTCTTGCCACAGAGTAAAATCTCCATCTTACATTCAAATAACTTAATACACGGTAAAATCCCAATCAATTTTTAAAATATAAAGAGCAGCATCATGCACATAGGACATAATGTATAAATGCTGAAAAATCCAAGTTCTACAATATTTTTCTGTCAAAAGATAAAAATAAAGCAGAGTAATAACAGTAAAGACAGAAGCAATTAATTTGTGGTTCTGACTGCACAAAACAGTCCCTAGTGTGTAACAGCACACTGCACTTCCAAGGGCAGTGCTGAGCATTTCCTCAGAAACAGTAAAAACAAGCATGTCAAATATACAATCAAAGTAAATACTTCTACAAGTAGAAACTCACACAGGAATTACTGTAAACTCTGACAGAAATAAAATATTAAAATATATTTTTTTAAATAAACATAAAAACAGAAAGAGAATAATACACCTAATAATAAAATGAGAGGAAGGGGGTCCACGAATGGGTCTTATATGACCAATAAGCTGGAAAAAATCAGCACTGAATCCTATGAAGAGTCAAAGGAGTTTCCTCTCAGGATATGCACAGCTAAACTATCACCATGTGAAGAGAGAAGGCGGGGAGTCTAAACTTTTGAAATCTGGCCCATACTGGATTACCTTGGCAGGGGTCTATATTATATTCTCGAAAGCTGACAATATCAAAGCTGATATTGTCGACACGAGAATAGCGAAAGCACACATTGAACATGTAAACGGAAATCTCCGTAAGGGGAAATTTCCATTTACTGCAATGTAGCGCGGTCTCACAGTTGGTATATTTAAGTCGCAGGGGATGTGGGGGGGGGGTGCATGCCCCCCTGCTTAAACCCGTTAGGGTACTTTTTTCTTTTTTTTTGTTGTTTTTATAAGTTCGATGTTTGAAGGTGTCGACCATATGGTGCTCGATGTTTTCAAATGTCAATCTTATAATACAGACCCCCTTGGCAGATAACCCGAAATACCACTGAGGGAGTGGGAATGATGAACATCCACTGTTGCCTGGGCCAGAAAGGATTCACAACAATGATCGTTGGAGAGTCTTTCTGATTCTTCAGAATGACTCTGGATATCAGCAGAAATGCCATTTATGAACATTCATGTCCAAAATAATGAGAATGCATCTGTTTCCCAGACCTGCTTGTAAGGAGTACAGGAGAAGAATGTTTCCAACTGTTTGCTATGAATGGAGGTAAGCCGATCTAACCGATGCGCTCCCCTCAGCTGAATGAAATACTGGAAGACCATCTGATTCACTTTCCATTTGTGAGGGCCTGTCCTGGTCCTGCACAACCCATCTGCCACAGTGTTTTGCTCTGAATGAATCTAAGACACCTGAGTGAAATTATGCTAAATGTCTATATCCTAGGCCACCAAGCCTAATCTGCAGAAACAGTATAATCTGCAACCCCCTTTATATCACTGTGGTTCATAGTTTCATAGGAGACTACTAGGCTGACAGCTCAAGAGTCCTTACAAGCTTAGCCAGTTTTACCCAGGTTTTACCCAATTTTCTATCCCTAGGGGAAAGATAACCAGGGTCAGCAAGCAGGACTTTTACAATATTTACAGACTGCCTCTGTCCATTAGGGACATGGGCACAACCCCAGTAGTGAATTTGCGATTTCCCATCCATTGGTCAAGTTCAGTGAAGGGCTCCACTTCACATGAATAGGAAGCCTATTCCAGAGGAGGGGCAGTCTCTGGGGCACATATCGCTCTCTCCAGCATGATCTTTTCATGTCAGAGATGAGGTTCAGATCTTTGGAGTGGGTAACCCTTGTGCAGTTAGTTTTGCGAATATGCAACATTGCCATCGGGACTGGGTCAGAGACTGCCTTGTATGTCAAGCACAGATCACACCTCAGTAATCTGTAGGAAAATGAATACAGTGATAGGGCTTTTAAACAGTCTGCATAACACATGTTGGTTATACCCTGTATTTTATTTGGTGAGAAACCTCTAAGGATGCTGCAGCTGTTGCAGGTGCCTGGCGAGTTACTTGGCAAAGGATGCATTGTACTCAATTATTGTTCTGATGAAGGATGAGCACAATGGTACTATGACATCTTAGATCTGGATGTCATGCCCTTACTTATAAGCTGAGCCACAAAGAATGATTTCCTCACCACCACGGACACACACAGTGGTCAAAGCTCAGATTACTATCTGAGCACCCAGATTTCTCATCACTGGGTCCACTCTTAGAAGGGGTGCTATCAGTGCTGTAATTTGCAGGGGAATTTGATTTACAAATGGAGTTATTATGGACTCCTTTGCATTTAGTTTGAGGCCATAGCTCTGACACTAACCATTAGTCTGCATCAGACCATTCAGTAGGATATCAGCATCGTTTGGGGGAGTCAGTAATCAGCCAAAGACCATCTACATTTGTCTTGATGTCTGAGAAGTATATACAAAACAGGAGGGCCTAGCATGGAGCCCTGTGGTACTCCACTGATGACTGGCCTCTTGCTGGATGTGGATTCCCCCACTCTAACAATGTGTTCTATTTGTGAACAATTTGGCTATTCAACTGGTGACGCAGAGGTTTATGACCAACTTTGTGAGTTTATGTATAATACCCAAGTAGTGCATTATGTCAAATGCCTTTGCCAGATCAAGGTATGAGGTGTGCAGTGTCTTACCCTCATCCATGGCTTTGGTGACCTTTTCAAAGAAGTCCATCAGATTGAGCAGGTAGGACCTGACATTGACAAATACAAACTGGGTTGGGTATAGAGTCTGGAGATTTGTTATGTCTTTGTTAATCAGGTCCGTGATTACAGTTTCCTTACCTTGCATATGAGGCTAGTCAGATGTATGGGTCAGTAGTTTCCTGGGTTGATAATTCCCCCCTTGTCCAGAGGAATAAATGCTGCTGTCCTCCACTGTACTGGGAAAAAGCCTGTCTGCAGACTGTGGCTAAACAAAGATCTGAGTGGGTCTAAGTCATGTTACAAGCTATTTAACAGGCACCTGGGAATTTCGTCAGGGCCCATTGATGCCATGTTTCTAGCTTTAGAGAGCACAGTGGCGACCTTTTTTTTTGTGATTACAGGCAAAGGAATGATAGGGGTATTTCATGGGGAGTGACCAGAGGTGAGGATGGGATGAAATTTGAGCTGAATTTATAAGCCAGTAGGTTTGCTTTTTCTTCTGGCTGAGTATACTCAGTGCCATCTACAGACAACTCAGCACATTGTTGAGTGTTACCTGTAGCTAGCGATGATATGGCGGGGGATGTTGCCTATGGTCAGCTGGACATGGAGTAGCATAAGAGAGTCATCCTGGTTGATGAATTTAGAGGTTTAATTATTGTTATTTTTTAAGTAAGTAAAAACACCTCCTCCTTTTGTTTTGTTTTTTTTTTTTTTTGTTTGTTTTTCATTTTCAGCGGGTGGTCTGCATTGCTGGGGTGCTTTCTACAGCATTGAACCACATCTCTGTAACTGCACATATGCCAGCATTCTCCAGAGTGAGGAGAGCTTCCAGGGAGTGCAGTTTCTTATTAAGACTCCTAGTATTGAGTAGTACTACCTTTAACTTGGCATTACAAGAATTTATGTTGGCATGTCTGTTTGTTTGGCACTGCCTACAAAAGGCACTATGGGGGTGGCTACTGCCTTGGCCAGTATTCAAAAGCCCTGCAGTGACAAGTGCAGATCATCTCTGGCAAAGCAGTGTGGTCTGTGGATCATTTTGTCCCAAGCTGACAAATACCGAATCTCCTTGGAATGGCACCAGTAGGTAAGCCAATTATTGATGTTGATCATTTTCTGATTGTATTGTGGTATCATTCTTGCTGAGGGTAAAATGCTCCTCAGTGTGAGGCTAATACCAGCCTGTGACACATATTCAGAGAGGTCCATCATGTCTCTCTTCATACAGTTCAAGAAGGTACATCTCAGGTCATTCACAATCACATGGACTATGACTGAGTCATACTGGTACTTGTGGTTGAGTGACCTGAGTGCCTGCATAATCTGGCAAACCCTGGACCCTGCCAGGTAAATGACTGCAACCCTCTCTTTATCCATGTGTCTCACGATAGAGTCTCCTAAGACCAAGATATTTGAATGTGTGGTGTTTTGCCTTAGGGGCTTGCTTTTGGGGACCCTGTGATGTGTATTTTTATGTGTAGTGGTTGATGTGGGCCTGGTTTTGTTTGCATGTGGTTTCTACGGGCAACATACAGCAGGTTTCTGAGGTTTTGGTAGGTTACTTGTTGAGTACCTCTGAATATATGGGTTTATGTGCCGAGACCTTAGTTACTGAGGGGAAATGATATGCATGTGCTGACAACCTGTTTGTTATTTGACTTGTCAGTATGTGAGAATCATGTCTCGGTTTTCATGGTGTAACTACATCTATCACATACTGCGTTTGTTTTAGGATTAAGTGGCTGTCAGTATACACGAGACAATTGCTACATTGACTCAGTATGTCCATGTCCACCAGGCTGGCCACAGAGATAGCAGGAAAGTGCCTATCCATGGTTTCAGTTTTTTACTATGGGTTTAACCAGGAAGAACAGTGGGTAGATTTAACTGGACTGGGAAGATAGTCTATGGATGAAGAATGAGTGCTATACTTACTGTGAACTGCAGCTATCCAACAAGACAATGCTACTCTGTGTGCAACTGCAGCTATCCAACAAGACAATGCTACTCTCTGTGCAACTCAGACGTTAAAACAGGAGGGGGATGGAGAAGGTTGCAGAGATAGGTATTCCAAAGGAATTTTTAACTTGTAAATGTTTGCATCTATACAGGGCACTGCTAACTACTGCTGTGTGGAGAGCAGCTTAACACAAACACTGGGCTTACATAGAATCAGAAAAACAAGTTTTACAACAACAAAGCTTACAAACCAATCAGGAAAACACACAATAAGTTTTCAGCCAGCAGCCCCCAACTCAAGATAGTTTTGCTACAGCACACTTCTGCCACAAGAGTGCAGTCAGAAAATCCTCAATGTACAAATGTTGTTTTAGAGCTCAAGTGCAGGTAAATCACACAATCTAGGTACTACAGTCCTGTAAAACTAGAAGACAGATTGTAATTAAGTACAACATCAGCAGTGGAAACAGTTCGGTTTTAAAACTTTAATAAAGTGGCAAGAAATGTAACAATTAATACAGGATTTTCATGAAATACAGTAAGAATAGTGTACAACAGTGCTGTCTGTAATCATTTGCAGATGTCCTGGGGACCACAGATGATTCAGAGTATTGAGCATATTTATGAGTACCAATAGTTCTTTGATGTTTTGGTCTGTCTTTTTTGTTTCAAGGATTCTGCCTCTTTACCCTGAAACACAGACACCCAAGCAAAATATGAGACTTCTATTGTTACAGACTGTATTGGAGTTGGAAGGGAAAATGGGAGAAATTGATTCAGAGAATAAGAAGTTATGTACTCATCATCACACGTTCCATCTGAGTAGGTATCTTCATTTGTCTGCAACCTTTGGGATACGGATCCGATCTCGGATCTGAGCCAGCAACTTCTACCACAGCATAGATCCGAGCTCCTAGCTCCTCCCTTTACCCATAATCCCCTGCCAACCCTGACTGACCTCAGAACAAGTTTGCCCCATATAACAACTTGCTAGTGTGTCCCAGAAGGGACTCATGTAAGACAACTCCTACTTAGAATCATATTGGTCAGGGGGAAGGCGGGTGGGATGGTTGCAGACAAATGAAGATACCTACTCAGATGGAACGTTATGGTGAGTACATAACTTCTTAATCTGAAGTAGGCACTTCATTTGTCAGCAACCTTTGGAACAGAGTCCCCAGCTACCTGAACCTTGGGTGGCCTTCATGGAAGGATATTCCGGAGCACTGCAGAGCCAAAGGATGCCCTACTTCTGGAGACAACATCCAGTTTGTAATGGCTGATAAAGGTATGGGATGAAGCCCAAGTGGCTGCGGAACAAATATCATCCAAGGGAACCCTAGATCTAAAAGCAGCTGATGTAGCAACGACCCTAGTAGAATGAGCGCGGACTCCCTGAGGTGCAGGCCGCCCCGAACTCTGATATGCTAAGAGAATACAGCTAGCTATCCATCGTGACAGGGTAACTTTAGAAACTGACTTGCCTAGGTTGGTTTTGGCAAAGGAGACAAACAACTGGTCGGATTGTCTATGACCAGCCGTTCGATGAATATAAAAGCACAGTTGTCTGTGCACGTCCAAAGAATGCAGCTTATATTCTCCTTTGTTCTGATAGTTGGGGAAGAGCAAGGGAAGATTAATAGATTGATTAGTGTTTGCTTCGGAAGATACCTTAGGCAGAAAAGACGGATTGATCCTGAGGTAAACTCTATCCTGATGGAAGGTCAAATACGGTGGTTTGACACAGAGAGCCTGAAGTTCAGAGACTCTTTTAGCCGAAGTAATGGCCACCAGAAAGGCCGTTTTCCAAGAGAGGTATTTGAGATCAACCGTGGCCGCCGGCTCGAAAGGGGGGCTAGTCAAGGCCTGTAGAATTAAAGCTAAATCCCATGGGGGTACTACCTCCCTGACAGGAGGTCTGAGGAGGAAGGTACCCTTAAGGAAAGCTTTACAGAGCTTGGAGGTAATAAGAGGGCCAGACTCATGCCCTACATGATAGTGCAAAATCGTTGCTAGTAGCACTTTGACTGTAGCCCCCTGATGAAAAAGGATAGATAGAAAATCCAAAACCGATGTTAAAGGTGCTGTAAAAGGATTTAAATGACGGTGCTCAGCCCTGATGGAAAAGCGTTTCCACTTACTCCGATAGATCTTTCTGGTGGATGGCTTGTGTGCTGCTACTAGAATGGCTTTGACTGGTGAGGAGATTCCGGGAGTCCATATCAAGAGTGGAACTGGAGCAACCAAGCCGTCAGCTTGAGGTTGACCAGGTTGGGGGTCGGAAGACCCAGGGGGTGAGTAATGAGATCCGGAAGAGGATCAAAAATCCAGGGCGGATGAATCAGGTGAGACCATAGGTACGGGAACCACGTCTGATGAGGCCAGAATGGGGCAATGAGGATCATCTTGCTCCCCAACCGACTGGCTTTCTGCAAAAGTTTTAGCATCAGGGGCAGTGGAGGGTAAGCGTAAAGAAGACCGGGAGGCCAAGCATGTACTAGAGAGTCTCTCGGGGACTCCCCCAGAGGGGGGATTAGGGTGAAGTAACTGTTGCATTTGGTATTTGAGGGAGAGGCAAAAAGATCGCAACAGGGTTGCCCCCATTGGGCAAATATTCGCTCCGCTACTAGAGGATTGAGAGACCATTCGTATGGAGTCAGGATTGTACGACTGAGCCTGTCTGCTAGGATTTTGGACCATCCCGGAATGTGCATTGCAATGAGAAAGCTGTTGGTGGATATCGCCCATTCCCACACTCTCATGGCCTCACGACAAAGAGGATAAGACCTGGTTCCCCCCTGTTTGTTGATGTACCAGACCACTGACATGTTGTCCGTATGTACCGCAATCGTCCTAATCGGAAGAAGGTCGTGAAGTGCCTGCAACATCAAAAGCACCGCCCTCATCTCTAGGACATTGATATGCAAAGAGGTCTCTATGTCGTTCCACGTGCCTTGGACCGTTCTGCCTGAATAATGCCCCCCCCCCAACCCCAGGCGAGAAGCATCCATGGTCACTGTGACGATGGGAGGAGGCATCGAGAATGGACGTCCCGTGTGGAGGCTCGGGGACTGGAGCCACCACACGAGTGACCTTCTGCAAGTCCTGTTTAGGGGAATGGGATGGTACAGAGGGTTGCGAGACAGGGACCATTGCACCTGAAGGGTCCACTGCAGGACCCTCATATTCAGAAGGGCCAAGGGCAGCAGAGAAATTGCTGCCGCCATGGACCCTAGAGCCCTCAGGACCAATTCCGCCGGTGGAGCTTGAAGTTGGAGGATGGCCTGTACATGCAACCTCAGGTTCTGAAGCCGATCTGGAGTCAGAAAAGCAAGCATTAGTTTGGAATCCAGTCTCGCCCCTATGAAATCTATTACCTGTGTAGGAGCCAGAAAGGACTTGGCCATGTTGACTGTCAATCCTAGACGTGGAGCAAGATTGAGGAAGTAATCCCTGCATGAACAGAGCAGATGCCTTGTAGGGGCAGTAAGGAGCCAGTCATCCAGATACGGAAAGACCTGAATTCTCTGGAGTCTCAGGTGGGCCGCTATTGCCGCTAAGACTTTGGTGAACACCCTTGGGGCTGAGGTGAGACCAAAGGGGAAGGCCCTGAACTGAAAATGACTGGCTCCCAGCTGGAAGCGGAGAAACCTCCTGGAGCGTCTGTCCACTAGAATGTGATAGTACGCATCCTTGAGGTCTATCGAGCGCGTCCAATCGTTCTCCCGTAACAGGGGAAGAATAGATTGCAGCGTGACCATCCGGAACTTTTCTTTGGGTACTGCCAGGTTCAAGAGAGAGAGGTCGAGGATGGGCCTCAAGTCCCCCATCTTTTTTGGCACCAGAAAGAACCTGGAGAAAAACCCTGATCCGAGCTGATCTGGGGGGACGGGTTGGATGGTTCTTTTTTGTAAAAGCTGCTGAATTTCTGTAGCAGCCGCCTCCCTCTGACTGGGTGGTATGTCGGGGAGCCTTCTGGTTTTGGGGGTTACAATAAAGGGAATTTGGTAACCTCTGGATGTGATGTGGAGCACCCAATGATCTGTTGTCATGGACTCCCACATTGCTAGGTGCCTCGAAAAACGCCCCCAACTGCCTCCAGAGTGGAGCAGCTGGGCAACCCCTCAGGGGTTCTGCGTGGGCCTCTCAGAGAAGGGTTCTCTGGACCCAAAATTCCTGGGACCCCCCCTGCCTCTAGTGCGGCGTCCTCCCTGTCCTCCTCTGTCACGAGAGGACTGGTTATCCGGAGCAGACTGGGATTGATGCGATTTCCGGAATCACATCTTCTTCTGACCCTTTTGGTTCTTGGAAAAAGACCTCTGGGGAGCAGAGAAGCAAACGCCGACAGCAGACAACGTCTTCCCGTCTTTCTCACTCTGGACTAAAGTGTCGCGAACGGTTTTGCCAAACAGAGCAGAACCATCAAAGGGGGCATTCGCGAATGACGCCTTAAAGGGTTCCGAGAAGTCACAAAGTCAGAGCCAGGCTTGTCGCCTCATGACCAGGCTGACTCCGCCAGCTCTAGCGGCTCCTTCAGTGGCGTGAGACAAAAGCCACATAGAGGTGTTAGAAATGGACCATAGAGTGGACATTCGGGAGGAGTACAGTTGTTTGTCCCCTTCCGACATGGACTCTGGGGGGGAGGCAGCGTATTCTTTGATCAGATCCCGCTGCATCCGGATGATGTGTGCCATATAGATCAGCGCCCTCATCGAGAAGGTTGCTGAACTGAAGGCCCGCTTCCCAAGGCGGTCCATCGCATGAGACTCCTTGCTCGGTGGGTGGACCGTGGGGGTCTCCTGAGCCAACTCTCTCTTGTTGGCCGCCGCCACCAACATGGCATCCACAGGGGGACCTCTGCTCCAATGGGTTCTCTCTGTGGGGGCACTCAAGATCCTGTCTGGACGCTTGGGGACTGGCTCTACAGTGTGCGGCTCCCTCCAAGCCCTGGTGGCAATAAGGTCTACCAGGGAGTCGGGGGGGGGGACACCCAAGAGGTAGATGGCCCTGCTTCGAATGCCTCTAGGAATACGGACTCATTGGAGGAAGACTTGGGAGCAGACCAACCCCCCCTGATCCTAAGCATTTCCATGATGTCTCCAAAGGAGACATCCTCGGGGGTGACATTGGGGAGCCTTCCCCTTCATCTAAGTCTGTATCTTCCGTAAGGGACTCGGGGGAGTCCACGTGCCTCCTCTTACACTTAGACTTGTGAGAAACCTCCTCGGGGGGGGGGGGCTGTCCGAGGAAGTCTCACCAGCAATGTCATGTTCCGAAAGAACATCCCGAAGCGCTGAAGCAGGCTGCCCTAAAGGCCGGGTGATGGGAGCCTGGACCAGCTGAGAGGGAGTGCAGGGGGGAGCCAAAGCCAGGACCGGAGGTCCGGATGCACTCAACAGTGCCCTCTCCACCACAGCGAAAGCCGAGGGGGAGCCACCCTCGATAGGATCCGAGAGTCGACTCCCACCCGGATCCGAAGTGGGGACCGGTCCCGGGGCCAAGACCATCGGATCCGAAGGGCCCACGTGCTCCAACAGGGACGGAGCCAAATGCACACCGAATCCCTCAGATCCGAAGCTCGGCCCACGGCTCCGAGAGGTCGGATCCAACAAACTCGAGGGAACAGTCGGAGCCGAAGTGCCCAGCACTGTCGGCTCCAACCCACCCCCGGATCCAACGTGGCTCAGCTCCGAACCCAGAAAACGGGTCAGAGAAGGAGCGATTGGAGCAAAGAATGGGGTTGAGCTCCCCCCTGGAGGGGGGGAGGCAAGAGAACTCCCATCTGCAGCTGGGCCTGGATGAACCTCCTCATCATCCAGTCCATGTCTGCATCCGACATGCTATAAGTGGACCTCGAAGAGGCCACCAAAGCAGGCCTGGAGTGCCGCCACGATGACCTCGACAAGGACCGGGTCACCCCCTCCTCGGGTCCCGGAGAGAAGCAAGGGGATCGGATCCGAGGAGGAGGTGATCCAGAAGCCCTGGAGGGAGAAGCCCGTTTGTCGGGCGGGGCTGAGGAGGAGTCCTCGGCCCGCCACTTATGGTGCTTCTCTCTCCACTTGTCTTTCTTGGTCTCCCTCTCCTCCGGAGTCGAAGCGGGAGGTTGAGTCCTGACCGGAGGGAGGGGGGCAGGAGTGGCCGCCACCGAGGGCTGGATAGTGGCCACAGAAGTACCAGAGGTCGGAGCCTGATCTGGGGGCATAAGGCCTGCCAGAATCAGCTTCAACCTCCGGTCCTTAAGTGCCCTGGGGTTGAACGCCACGCAAATCGCGCATCAAGAGGAGAGGTGTTCAACCCCAAGGCACCTAACACACAGAGTGTGGCCATCCGCCGGTGAAAGCTTATGGCCACACTTGGTGCACTTAGAAAAAATGGCTTTAGGGGCCTCAGACATTTTAAAAAAGGAAAACACACTCACTAGGCCCTTAAACACACCACACACATACTATGACCAGCGAGGAAGGGAGGAGAAAAGGATCACAAAAAAAATAAAATTTAGTTAGCTAAAAAGGGCTATAGGGTACCTAACCACTCACTCTCACTCACAGCAACAGAAAAAAGGAAGAAAATTAGCAATTTTTTCTCACAAGTTTCGATCCACCAGGAGCTCAGGAACCTAGCTTGTAGCTTGAAGCGCGGCAAACTAGATCTGAGGTCAGTCAGGGTTGGCAGGGGATTATGGGTAAAGGGAGGAGCAAGGAACTCGGATCTATGCTGTGGTAGAAGTTGCCGGCTCGGACACGAGATCGGATCCGTATCCCAAAGGTTGCTGACAAATGAAGTGCCTACTTCAGATAACTAGTCTCCCCACCAAATCCAAAAACTGGAATTTGTAAAGTCAAGGCATGTTGATATTGAGACCACATATATATTTTAGTTACTGTTGAATATTTCACATGTAGAGTCTGGTTAGAGGAATCATTAGAGTAATAGATGCCATGAATCCTAGTATCCCCAGAAATTCTCTTGCTGATGTCTTGGAATGAGTGGAAAAACACATGAATAAAGCTAGATTTAGAGCTACTTTTTTCTATAGAAGAAAATCTCTCTTAGGATTGAAGTACCTAGGAGATACCCCAGGAATATAATCTTGCAGGAAGGAATAAGACAGTACTTTTCAATATCCTCCTACTAACTCAATCAACAAAGGAGATCTATTACCCAAGTGAAAGAATATTGTCACTTTAAAAACACTGCATATATAAGCAAGTCATCTAAATAAGGAAATATGTACACACTGCAGTCTGCAAGTGGAGCTAGACACTTTGCGAGCATCTTTGGAGCAGTGGATAACCCAAAGGGTAACGCAAAGAATTGAAAGTGCAATCCAGATACTGAAAACCTTAAAAAATATTTGAAATCTCTGGCTATCGTAAAGTAATAAGAATCCTTTAAATCTACAATTAAAAAAAAAAAAACTAAAAGGGGAAATAAGAGGTTCAAGGTTGTGAATGATTAACATCTTGAACTTTTAGACTTTCAAAAATTGGTTGAGAAAGAAAAGATCTTGGGCTGGTCTCAATGCAGCTTATTTTTGGAGTCAGAAACAATGTTGAATAAACATTTTTCTGTCAAGGAAAGAGGAAGAGACTACTCTTACCCTCTGCTCAATGATGGGGAATACATTTTGCTCTAGCAGACAAAGAGCAATACCCTGAACAGAAGTACAAACCCCTATTGGATTCTGTATCCCTAGTGGATCACTCTCAGAACCCATATTTCTTAGATTATCTGTGGCCAAAGAGAGAAAAATGGAAAGCCATAATTTGGGGAAGACTTAAAGATTTGCCAGAGTGGAAGGGGGGTGTTATAATTTGTAGATAGTCATTCAGAATTGTTGAACTGCCCTTGCCTCCCCCTCATTTTGGAGCTTCCTTGCCGTTGTTTTTAGAATGTCTGCTTCCTGGAATTTTGCTGAATCGACTTATTTTGCTTTTTATAAAAGGATCCTGAGTTAGGGATGAAACCTTTTACAAACTTGGAGAAAGAAGGCTAAAAATTATGAGTCATTTCTTGAATAAGTTTCCCTATCTCATCACATTTTCAAGACCTGTGCAGAAGGCAGTGCATTTGTACATGCATGTTGATGCAATGTCCCTATCAAGGAGAGATTTCAAAATGTCTGCATTCTCCACTCCCAACCCCCTTTTACTTACATTTGTCTCAATCAATGTTATTACTGGAAACCAGTACATTCTAAGTACTACTTTACTCTAACTTAAACTATGGAATTTTGTTAAAACTTGCGACTACCAATGAATATTGTATTTTGTAACTTTAAAACTATGGAATCTTGTTAAATCATATGTTTTCCTATGGATACTTGCTTCCTATGTAGAAATCTCATAGTTGTTTGTTCTTAATCTGTGGAGCTTTTCTCCCTGGGCCTCCGCTGAAAATGGACATGTATCCAGTTGGACTCTCCTGGTTAACAAATGTAAAATAAAATAAATAAAAATAAAAAAAGATCTTCAGGCAAATTTTGAGAATGTAAACTTCTCATAACAGACGCAGTAGCTGCTGCTCTAGAAAAGGCATCAGTGAGTCATAGGAATACTTAAATAATGGTTTCTTACTTGCGAAACAGAAGAAATAAGAGTATTTAGAAAAGATTTGCCCTCAGAAGATAGAAAAGTGACAGTAATCTTCCTCACATTTTCAAAGAAGGCAAGTAAAAACTTTATCATGTGAACTTGACAATTAAGACTCCTAAAATAAGAGTTGCAGCGGAATACACTCTTTTCCCAGATCTATCAAAAGCTTTTTCATCCCTATCAGAGGGAGAGGAATTAGCATTTACTAAATGTTTAGATGCAGAAGGATTTGACAAGGAAGTCAATGCAAGGTCAGATCTGGGACTAGAAAATAAGTATTTGTAAAACTGGGAAACTTTATTCAATATAGGTGCCTACTTAGGGTCTGCAGGCAAGCTGGCTGTCACGCATGTTGCAGGCTATAATATAATACTTCAAGGGTAGAAAATGGGAGGAACAGCAGCAGCCTGAGGAAATTCTAGTTGTAATATATCACAGTATTTTTTTAAAGAAACTGGAATGTCATTTTATTCCCCCTAAAAAATAGTTCCTGCTAAATATGGTTTGAGAAAAAGAAAATTCTTCCAGAAAAACAAAAGCTTAAGTAATAAAATAACTACAATAGCCACACCTCTTCAAGTGACAGAAAAGTTAAATCCTAAAAACAGTTGTTGTAATTAAACTACTGTTTTAAGCCATAAAATTAAATGTGGAAAATTTTTTACACCAAAGGGAATTTATCTGCCCAACAGTGAAGAAACAGTGATTGACCATCGATCCTTGAAAGCCCACAGAAGGAGTGCTCTTAGGTAGGAAGAACACTATGAAAGGGCTATCATGAATACTATTTATTTTCTCATGTCTAGGTCAAGATATCAATGACATGGGTGCATGGAAGGTGCAAGCTTTGGAAACCAGTTTGGTTTTACATCCTAGGCAGTATGTAAACCATATAGCTAAGGCTACTGCTGCAGTGATCTAATGAAGTACATCTTACAATTATTCACCTTACACCTTCTAATCTTCCTAAAAAAAAAAAATCAATTTATAACTCCGCAATGATAGTATTGCAAGCATTTCTTATTCCATTCACAATTTATCACAGCAGTTTTCTGTTCATTCCATCTTGATCTCCAATCCATTTTGCCATCCTTAAATATTACTGGCACAGAAATCTTCACATTAGATCATGCTTGTTCTTATTTGGAAGTCAAGGATTAAAAAAAAGTGTGACAAGAAAATGATGCTATGAACTATTTAAGCTCTAGTAAATAACACTGTACAACTGCTCTTAGATACAGTGGGACTGATGGTCTGCCAAATGGCAGGACACAAGGCAAAGGTATAAATCTTTCTGTAATGTAGGACACAGGTGTTTTAAATATGTATACTGCATCTTATTAAACATCTGATGTAATAAGTGTTTTTTTCTGGACAATAAGGCAGAACTACTCTTTCTTATTTTCTCCCCACCTCCCATGATTATCCTCTGCATGGCCCCAATGACTTGCTATTCTAGTCTTATTCTCTCAAAACATAAATAAGTAAATAAATAAATAATCAAACAAACAATACAT
>NC_056731.1:1651811996-1651849496 GCF_019279795.1 Protopterus annectens | reverse complement strand
TTTTTTTTTGCAAGTTGCAGCCTCAATAAAATAATTTGTGTTCAGCTAAACCTCTGTCCATGCAAAAAAATTGCTTCTGTAATGTCATACAATATATAAACAAAAATCTGTATTATTTGATCCCAAAGTTAAAAGCAATTTGGGTTCTCCTGGAGTGAGTACTAGAAACTCTGAAGACTGTTTCAAACAGTCTTTCTTTCTAGCTTTCTTGCTTGCTCACTTCCCTTCTTTCCATTATTCACCAGGCTGGGATAACTGTCCTTCTGTTATAGGGCTTATACTATCTCATGACATTTTTCTGCTTGCTGCTTTTATCATTTTTGAATCTACATAACAAGGCATGACGTATGCAGCTGGCTTCAGTGATCTCTGTGGTATATCCAGGTTTTTGGGGAAGAAATTAGTATTTACTCCAAAATGAGCAACAAAAATGTATGCCACTGAAAACAGCTTCTGTTGCTTGAGACTGATTAAGTCTTTCTCTTAATCCATGGCTTCATGTTGAACTAATAAAAAATAATATCACCGAACTCCAATCATTTTAGTTCATTACAGCTCCGTTCCATCACCTGAGGGCCTCTGTAGAGCACAATGTGTGCAGCTTCCTCTGAGGACACAGGATCGCTTTTGTATCCCTAGAAACAGGCTCAGAAGACACAACATTAAGCATGCAGTGTTGCCAGGGTTTGCGACCTGTTTTTTTTTTGTAATGCTGGTTGCTATAACAACAGTTTCACAACTGCTATGAGCGAGAATATGAAGGTCCCGTTGAACTTTCAAGAGATGACTGAGATGCTCTTCTAGTCAGAGGAGCCAAAGTTGGGTCTACTAAAGAAGAAGGGGGAAACAGTTTATACCATCCAATTACCATATTGGAAAGGTCCAGTTCATCTAACAGTATCTGTGCCACCCCCATAAAAGATTTGTGATCCATACGTCCATAGTCACCCCATACAATAATCTGTTGATGAGAAAGAAAAAAGTAAAGTACACGTTATTAATCTGTAAAACATATGCAATGATTAATCATTTTCAACAATATTTTATATGAGCACTTTTTAGTATTTTTCATCGTGTCATAATTTACACAATTTTCTATGAACTGAATGTTCATACAAAAGGAAATTTGATTACAAAGTATACCAACCATACACAATATAAAAATAACACAAATTCAATATGTAACTTCAAACAATTCAATCGTTTTTTTTTTAATTAATATTAGAAGCAGGAAAAATTAACTATTCACAGCTATAGGTGTGTAATCCACTGGCCTGCAGCATGGACTAAATACTTTGGCTTTATCTCAGTCTCATCATCCAACACCATGTCATCAGAAATTATGAAGATTTAGTGGGAGGAAGTCTGCAGATCTGCTATTGCCAGCAATCAAACTGTCTTTTTTTCTTCACACTACAGACAGTGCACTGCCTTTTATACATCTGTAACATTTTAAACTATTGACAATACCATCCTATTATTTGGTGGCAGCAAAACAGTCCCAAACATTTGTATGGTACTACTAAATGTCAGTTTTCATGGAGGAATAAAATCCTATGTAGAGTAAATTAAACCAAGGAAGGCCACAATGCATTTAACACCTTTTACATGCATAAGAAAGCAACTGGGAAATTTAGATCCACTTACACCTGTAATCCAGTCCTTTAAACATATTGAGTTTCTGCTAGTTAACTTTATGATTCAGATAACTGAACATCAGTCCTCAACAGTTCCCGATGCCAGTATCATAGCTAGGGTGGAGCAACAATGGCAACTGCACCGGTACAAAGTGTTGGGGGGGGGGTCCAATCAGCCAAAGCAGATCTCTTTAATGCAATTCCAGAGTAGTGGTGGAACCTGAACACTCTGTTTGCGGTCTAAACTGTAGCAAGCAGTTTGCTACGGTTTAAAAGTAAAGAGAACTTGGACCGAAGATCCAAAGGCGGTGGTGTTTCCATATTCATAAAGGATGTGCACACCTCCAGACTGGTAGCTCAACATAATGCATCAAAGACACTTCAGGTGCAGCTAACACTGGGTAAGACAGCGATTCAGGTCATAGCCTGCTATAGGTCCCCAACCATGTCTCAAGACTCACACTCCATGTTTCTAAGCACCCTGGAGAATATTAGGGTCTAACCTAATACTCTCATACTAGGCGACTTCAACTACTCCTCCATTAAGTAGGAAAACTACTCATGTACCAATACACTTGCACAACATTTCCTGCAATTCATTAATTCAATGCCCTGGACCAGCTCGTTCTTACCTCACTAGGGGTAGCAACATCCTTGGCCTGGTCATTACTAACATGGGCGACTGTTGCTCTACACCAATAGTCAGCTCCTCCCTGGTTAGATCCGATCACAAACTAATCACCTTGGAAATCCACATACTTCACACACCCCCATCCCGCAAAGATCACCACCATAAAAAACTTATCCAAAGCTAACTTTGGGATCCTAAAAACAGAGGTGGCTAACTTTGCAGCACTCGTAAATGGAGAATAGTCACATGACCACCAAATCATACACCAATGCACTGTACAAACACGTACACAAATGCAAGGATCTCGCCATACCCAATAAAACCAAGACCCTCTCCTCCAAAAAAGGAAGCCAATCTGGTGGTCCCCTGCCATAAATAAACTCTACAACAGAAGTAGGAAACTGATGCAGAATAAGGTGAAGTCCCAAGACTGGAAAAACTCCCTTATCAGCCTCAACAAAAGGTTGAGATCTCTCATCAAATCCTCTAAAGCTAACTATGAAAACAGAATTGCAGCAGATAGTAAAGACAACCACAACACCTTCTATACTTATGTAAAGAATCTCCATGGCAATAACCAGATTTGCTCTGAGCTACCGCACAATGGTAACTCCTATAAGGAGCCAACAGATATGCCAATATAATGGCCGACAGATTCAGTGCCAACTTTACCCCTCTCACCCCCCCAAAGGACCAATCACAATACCAGTAGATTGCCAGGCACCCAGTATTACTACTGCACAGGTTAAAACAGTATAGTCCAAGGCCACGAATACAGCTACTATGGGACCTGACAATATCCCTGGCAGTGTTCTACATGAACTACAGAGTGAACTGGCACCTCACCCATGTGCCCTGTTCAATCACAGCCTCACCTCAGGCTTTGTCCCTACCGAATGGTGCACTGCTCCAGTCATCCTTTCCACAAAGGAGGAGCGACTACAGACCCTGCGAACTATCGCCCCATTAGCCTGATGAGTCTGATATGCAAAACTATGGAACGCATCATCATGGACCTAATAAACAAGGATATAGGGTATCTCCAAACTCTGGATCTCACACAGTTTGGTTTTGTGAAGGGTAGATCATGCCTGCTCAACTTGGTCAACTTCTTTGAGTCAGTCACCAGAGCTGTGGATGAAGGCAAGGTGGTTCATACAGCCTACCTTGATCTGACCAAGGCCTTTGATACCATTCCCCACTTCAGAATCATAGAAAAAAACTCACTAAGCTAGGCATCAACCCCTATATCACTAGGTGGGTTCCAAACTGGCTCACAGATAGAACCCACAGTGTGAAAGTAGCTGACTCCAAGTCAGACTGCCGACTAGTCATGAGTGGAGTCCCACAGGGTTCGGTCCTGAGTCCTCTCCTGTTTGGTATCTACTTCTCTGAAATCCAGGCCAACACAAAGGGACTCTGGCTGACAAAGTTCGTAGACGATTGCAAGTTGTGAGCTATTATTAACTCCCCAAGTGATGCTGACATCCAACAGAATGGCCTCACCGAGACCAACGATTGATGTCAGAACCATGGCCTTAAGCTCAATGCCAAAAATGTGTCATCATCCCCTTTGGGAAAAACCCGATTCCCATGAATTACCACATCAATGTTAGTCCAAGGAACACAGAAGGCGTTATAAAAGATCTAGGAACACAGGTTGACAGCAATGGCTCTTTTGATCACCACATTGCCACTGTGGTCAGAAAGTCCTTCTGTGTGGCACATCTCATTACTAAGGGTTTTGCTACAAGGAAGAAAGAGGTCATTGTCTCCCTCTACTCTTCCTGCATTAGGCTAATCATTGAGTACAATGCCCCATTTGGCATGTACCTCACTAGACACCTGCAACGAATGGAGAGGTCGCAAAAGTACCTCACAAAGAGGACCCTAGGCCTTAAACGCTTGTCCTATATGGACATACTCAAAAAACATCAACTATTCTCTGTCTCATATCGCCTACTTGGAGGCGACCTCTGCTTGACTTACAAAGCCATGTCTGATCCAGCTCTGTTAGAAATGCTACATCTAAAGAAATCCCAATCCCTCCACACCACATGCTCCAGAGAACTCAACCTCATTACTGTTTCTGCCTTTTTTTTTTTTTTTTTTTTTTTTTAAGTACATCTGTGTGCTATAGTATAGTGCTCCAGTGCTCCATGCAGGGAGCGTATAAACTGTAGCAGCTCTTTGCTACATTTGTAGCAAGCAGTTTGCTACAGTTTAAATTAAAGAACATTGTTGTTTAACTAAAACATGAACACTATAGTGCTCCATGTAGGTGGGGTATAAACTGTTTGCTACATTTATAGCAAACAATTTGCTAAATTTGCTACAGTTTAAATTAAAGAAGAATTTGTTTTAACTAAAACACGAGTACAGTAGCACTTTGAGCAGTTTGCTACAGTTTTAAAGAAGAACATTTTTTTAAATAAAATACGAGAAAGGAGAGTCAGGACAGAGCACAGAAATGGGACCTGAATGGCTGTGGTGGTGGGATGGGAGAGTGTTATGCATCTGGTCGTGTGGCTGGAGTGCCAGTAGAAGGAAGAGAATTTTTTTTTTGCTCTTCAGTGGAAGAGCTGGTGGAGGTGTGGATCAAACTGTAATAAACAGCAATCAACATAATACAATAACGTGTTTTTTTTTTCTTGCTCTTCAATGTAACAGTGGTGGTGGGGGAGCATGGATAACTGTAATAAACCAATCAGATAGGTTACTGGTTTGTGGTTCCAAAACAGGGCACTGTTTAAGCCAGCTACAATTCTGCCCAGTAGCTGTTAACAGACATCTGCACAGGAAAGAGAATTTTATGAAGTGATTATCCATCTCTGTCATAGGATAAATCCTGACTACAGCACAGACAACCTAAGCTCAGTTAGCAGCTTGGGTACCTATAACGGCTGGTCAGGGAGGACAGGAGTGAGCATCTGCTGACGGTTCATCCTTCTTGAAGTAGAAAGAGACCGTTCTGGCTCACCACATGAGTGACACTTATCAGAAGTGTTATATTCTGTGGAGTCTGATTTTAACAAGCCCATGCTGAGTACTTTCACACTTGCAAGCCAAGGGGAACTCAAGAGTGCAGAGCATGCTTCCTCTTGGAAGACGGCAAGAGGAGAGCTCAGAAGAGCCGCCAAGACAAGAGATGGGCTTTCCCATGGGAGAGGGTAAGCTATCACAAAGCCACTCCCTACCATTAGACTTTCTCTGTGGAACAAAAGGCCAATTGGGAATTCCTGGCAGTAATGAATGGGCCGTTGGGCTCTTACCTAGCCATGCAGTGCTTAGCTCCTATCCTCCTGGAATGAACAGGCTAACTGGAGCCACTGGGTAAGGTCCTGCTGGGGCAAAAAACTGTATGTATGTTTTATGAAGTGATATGATTTTGGTAGCCATACACTATGATGTCAGTTCCTGGGTGGCATGTAGCTACTCTTATTTTAATGCAATTAATTAATTAAATAATTAATTACATAAATAATACTCATGTAATCCATTTCAATCCTGGTGAAAAGTAGGTGTTAAGACAGGAAGTCAAATCCTGAATGGGACACCAGTCCATCACAGGATGTACATCCCCTGCATTCACACTGCACACAGGCTGGATCACCATGTTTTTTTTTTTTCTCTGAGAGGAATCTATGGCATCCAAAAACACAAAGCCAGCAAAAGGTGGAAAATGCAAAATGGAATGTAATTTATTGAACAAAAAACAAAGGGGAATAACCCCCTTGACAACACATGTCCAAACCGGTTTCGGCTAAAACAATGCCTTCTTCAGTGGATAACAAACAATGAGAACAACCAATACCCAGTATATATATATATATATATATATATATATATATATATAACTGGAGTATCTTGTGAGAACCAATGAAAACAGATGATATATAATTCAAAATTGGTCATTAAGACCAGGTGGAAACAGAGCTCCAAGTTTAACTATCCATTTCCTTTCCTTAAAATTCAGTATCTCATGCCAATTGTGTTTATCCCTGCATATACCCTTGATGCAATCAATAATGACAAACTTAAAAGCAGCTGATGTATGCTTTAAACCATGTCTGCATAGAGCATTGTTATGGCGTTTGTTTCTAATGTCACTAAGGTGTTCACCAATTCTAAAACGAAAAGGTCTAGAGGTCTGCCCCACATAAAAAGCAGAACAAGTGCAGGTCACCAAATAGATGACCCACTCAGTACTGCAATTGGCCCAAAATTTAATATAAAAAATCTCAGGAGTATTTTTGCTACTAAATTCCTGGGTGTGTAAAACCCGAGCACAATATGAACAATGACCACAGGGAATACACCTTCTAAATCTTCTAAATTTGTTGATGCTTTGGCTGATTTCTATGAACGGAAAGTACAGATAGGGGTTAAGGATTTAGAAACTATCTGTTTGGAGGCTAGTAAGTTTGAAACTTGTGATTCTTTTTTGTCACAAGTGAAAAAACTAACTATGGATTTATTCAAGTTGGAACAGAGCCTAAAGGAAAGAAAGCTTAACAAATTTTTTAGGGATGTAGGTGATTATGAGAGAGGTAAACCTTTTGACACATCTAAAAATGTTTCCTTTAGATTACCTAGTGAAAATAATAATAATAATAAAAAATGTTCGACCCTTAAAAGAAAGAGACCAAAATCCATACTAAAGAAAAGTTTTGATTCTTCCAGTTTTACTTCTGGGGAGGATACATCCTCTAACACAGAAGGGGAATGTGAGGGGAACCATCCAGATGTTTCACCCAATGCCAAAAGGAAAAACTTGTCCCACCCTCTGGGTTCAGATTCCGACGAGGGGGGCGGAAGCATAAAAAGAGACAAACCAAAACAGGGTCTGGAGGCCCTTTTGAAAATGATGACAGAACACTGATTATTAATTCCAACGTTCACAATATTTCTTCCGTGGAGCTTACGAGTACGCAAATTAAGATACTTAATAAAGGGTTAAACTTTGTTCCTGTTTTTTTTGTTTCTGAATATTCCTTAGCCCAGGATGTGGCTAACTTCTGTCAGTTGTTAAATTTGAAATTGTTTTATACTGATAGTGATTGTTGTTCATCTCAGGAGTTCAAGTTTAAGAAATCTACTTTTAATCCGCCTATGACACATTTGGTAGGTGTGTTTCAAAAGAATGTGTTAAAGGATTTACACTATTATCTAAAGGATTTTCCAGTATCATATAATAATTTGTTCATGGATGAAGTGCAGAGTGTGGATGAGCTTGTAAATAAAAAGAATTTAGTTATAACTCAAGCTGACAAAGGTGGGGCGGTTGTAGTTCAAGACAAGGCTACTTATGATAAGGAGGCCATCAGACAATTGGGGGATAAAGAATACTATATGCACATGCCCTTGGATCCATCTCCTCACTTCCAACTGAAAATTGGACAATTTTTGACTCAAGCAGTAGAGGAGGGGATTATCACACAGGCTGTGAAAAACCAACTCATGGTTTCATCCCCTAGGCAACAATATTTTTATTTGTTGCCTAAGATATATAAACATGCCACCAATCCACCAGGTAGACCCATTGTCTCAGGACATGGGTCTCTCACTGAACCATTGTCTGAATATCTTACTCATTACTTGAAACCATTGCTCTCTTCCATCAGAGCGAGGATTCAAGACACTACTCAATTTTTGGACTTAATTAATGATACACAACTTGAATCCCATTGGTTATTATGCACTCTGGACATCACCTCTCTCTATACCAACATTCCACATTGGGCGGGTTTACAAGCCTTGGACTATTGGTTGGCTAGATCTGGTCTTTATCAACCTGGATTTAATACTTTTCTGGTATGTTTGACAGAATATGTGTTGACCAGTAATGTTTTTTATTATCAAAACCAATGTTTTTGGCAAATCAAAGGTACAGCGATGGGTGCGTCTTTCGCACCCATCTATGCGGATCTTTTTATGGCATATATTGAAGAGGTCATGGTTTATGACCCCAATCATAACATTTACATGTGCGAGATGGACATCTGGCGTCGTTATCTGGATGATTGTTGGTTGGTGTGGAAGGCTGATGAGAGTTATCTCAAAGAGTTTGTTGATTATCTCAATGATAATATATGGGGAATTGAATTCAAGATGACCTACCATAGATCCAGGATGTTATTTCTGGATGTGGAGGTCAATAAGAACGTGGATGATACTTTGTCCACTACATTATTCAGAAAATTTCCTGAATATAATTCCTTATTACACGCTACCAGCTTCCACCCACAACATATCATCCAGAATATACCTAAATCCCAATTTTTGAGAGCCAGAAGGATTTGTTCCAGCCAACAGTCTTATGTAACTATTCGGGATGACCTTGCCCGTAGATTTATTGAGAGAGGTTATCGCCCAGGTACGGTTAATTTGGCTAAACATTGGGCTTCCACTCTAAACAGGCAGGATTTATTATGTTATAAGGATAAGAACACGGATGTTGCTCAACAGCCTTTACGGCTGGTTACTACCTATGGACGAAATTCCAGGGGCTTTATGAATATTATTCATAGACATTGGAATATTTTGATGGCAGATGAAAAACTTCACCCCTTCCTAAGAGATAGATGTTCTTTCTCTTTTAGAAGGGGACGCACATTAGGTTCCATGTTCAGTCACTACAAGAGGCCTTTTCTTGATCCTATAGGTTCCATTCAACTATCTCTTACAGGGGGACCAGTTTTGGGGTGTATTCCCTGTGGTCATTGTTCATATTGTGCTCAGGTTTTACACACCCGGGAATTTAGTAGCAAAAATACTCCTGAGATTTTTTATATTAAATTTTGGGCCAATTGCAGTACTGAGTGGGTCATCTATTTGGTGACCTGCACTTGTTCTGCTTTTTATGTGGGGAAGACCTCTAGACCTTTTTGTTTTAGAATTGGTGAACACCTTAGTGACATTAGAAACAAACGCCATAACAATGCTCTATACAGACATGGTTTAAAGCATACATCAGCTGCTTTTAAGTTTGTCATTATTGATTGCATCAAGGGTATATGCAGGGATAAACACAATTGGCATGAGATACTGAATTTTAAGGAAAGGAAATGGATAGTTAAACTTGGAGCTCTGTTTCCACCTGGTCTTAATGACCAATTTTGAATTATATATCATCTGTTTTCATTGGTTCTCACAAGATACTCCAGTTATATATATATATATACTGGGTATTGGTTGTTCTCATTGTTTGTTATCCACTGAAGACGGCTTTGTTTTAGCCGAAACCGGTTTGGACATGTGTTGTCAAGGGGGTTATTCCCCCTTGTTTTTTGTTCAATAAATTACATTCCATTTTGCATTTTCCACCTTTTGCTGGCTTTGTGTTTTTGGATGTTCTATTTTCATAGCCGAGCAATGGTCACACGTGCACCTTTTTGTTACTGATAGGAATCTATGGCCCCAAGTGATAATCTATGTGAATGTAAGCTTCATGCAGACATAGCACAACAGTTTGTAGAGAAATCAAATAGAAAGTTAACACCAGTTGTATAACGACACGTAAACCTCACCGGTATATGGGAACATGATACCAATTACATCAACTTCTTTTTTTTTGTTTGTTTTGAATGGTTGATCTAACTTCAGTGTAATAAACACAAATTATTTATTTATTTATTTTTTGCTTTAGAGAGGATATTGCGGACCTTGCACTGTTCTAAATTCCTTTCGTTAGATAAATCTTGGGACCAAAAGCAGACTCCCTAAAGAGCAACCAATCAACCTGTGTTCATTTGTATTTAGGAGACAACATCATCAGTAAGGTTCACCAGGCTCTGAAACTGCTGATTACATACCTTTTTCTATAGAAGTTTAAAGTAAAGCAGTGTCAGAATCAAAGGGAGACAATGCCTTCTTTTTAACAGACTCAGCCTTTTCTAGATCATTTTTATGATTTTCTCTGTTTTTGCAGACTCTGAAAAAATACCTTTTCTTTGACTTTTCCAAGGACGTAGGTAATTTTTGGTTAGGAATAAAACTAAGGGTTTCAGCCTTCTTAAATCTACATCTTGTCTACACTACATATAAAACTGACAGCCATTGTATTATGCTCAATGTCTTAACAAAAAAAAAAAAACAAAACAAAAAAAAAACACAGAATAAGTACTTTTTGGAAATACTTGCCTACCTCATTTACATCTGTTGACCAAAGCAGCTGCCATATGTAAATAACTGAAGCCGACAGTTATTAAGATTTACTGGTAAAACTAATTAACCAAAGCCACTTCTGAAAAAAATACTACGTAGAAAAGGTAGAAAATATGACATATTGTGATTGATATATATATATATATATATATATAGATATATATATATATATACGCATAGACTCCGTGACACTCCTTCTGAAACACATCCACACCACCACGATAGAACAACAGAACAGTTCCTCTACACAACAGCACAAAACCAGCTCGACTGCTGAAACTTGTAAAACCAATAATAAATTTAATATACATGAAATGTTAAGCGCTTTCACTCACAAACATTGTGAGCTTCTTCAGAACAACCAATCATTCGTACATTTTTAAATACATAAAAAGGCGCCAAACTATTTGATAACAATCCACTATTCTTAAAGAGACATGATGCCATATGAGGTAAATGTAAAAAAAAGAACATAAAATTCACACATATATAGACTTCACACATATATAAACATATTCCTGATATACTTAATAAAAAAATAATACAAACATATAAAATACAAGAATAATTATACATATTAAATGTTTATCTTCTTCTATCCAACAGTGGTTTAATAGATATAAAATCATTTAATCCAGGGGGGATGTTAGCATCAGTAAGTAATTGCCACCATATTTCCTTACAAGCCAAAACATTTTTAATATCACCCCCTCTAGGTTCAGGGATAATGTTTTCCAAAATACCAAAAGTAAATTTGTGTTCATTTCCATGTTTTTCCACATGTTTGAATAAAGCATTTTTGTTGTCCTTAGTCCTGATACTATATAGGTGGGCATATACCCTCTTCTTAGAACACCGCTCTCTCTTACCTATATAGTATCCTGGACAAACCGTGCATTTAGCCAAATATATAACATATCTGGTTGCACAATTTCCTTTAACAAATCTAATCTTAGTTCTATTAATGTTATCCAAAATTAAACCTTCACTTTCATTTATAGTATGACATTGGTTGCATTGTCCACATTTTGTGGTATGCTTATTCCTATTCTCTGATCCCCTATTCCTATCACCTTGTTCTAAATACCATTTGATGTTTTTCCCCATTTTATATACAAAAAATGGTTTCAAACCTAATACCGCTTTGATTTCATCATCCACTAAAAAAATATTCCACATACTGGAAATAATCTCTTTTAACATTGTTTGTGTATGGTCCATACTCTATTACACACACTCTATTAAAACCATTTGAAATGGATTCTTTCTTGATGTTAGAATTCACCCCTTTTGCCCTAGCTCCCAACAACGGTATGTATTTTACACCCCTTGCCCCTAACACATATTTCCTCACATCATCCATCATCTCTACCTGATAATTTCTGTCTAAAAATAAACTAGTAATAAAATTTAGTTCATCAATAACATCCTCATAATCCGATGTCATGCGAATATCTCTCACACATTGCCCCTTAAAAATATTGTATTTTATTTTTCTCGGATGATTACTGGAATATTCTAAATAAGAATTAGTATAAGTATTTTTCCTGTAAATTTTCGATTTAAACTCATTAGACCCTTCAAATATGTAGGTATCCAAATATGGAACTCCAGAAGTAGAACTTGTAACTGTAAACTTCAGATACTCACTACTGGTGTTAAGGTATTCCAAAAACTGGTTAAGGCATTCTCCATCACCTTCCCACAGAATGTAAATATCATCCAGAAATCTGGAATAATAACTCATGTCTTTGTAAAATTCACTATTAAAAATAGTCGAGTTCTCCCAATCAAGCATAACCAAGTTGGCATATATGGGGGCACAAGCGGCCCCCATAGCTACCCCCTTGGTTTGCCTGAAGAGTTCCCCTTCAAAGTAGATGTAATTATGTTCTAACACAATAGACATAAGCTCTAACAATAAACAAGTACTATCCCAGTCTAGATTACCATACTTATAAATGCTGTTTTGGAAGGCTTCCATCCCTTCTTGTTTGGGAATACTAGAGAATAAATCGACCACATCAATCGAAATAAATGTCAAATTAGATTTCCAACTGTTAACTGGAAAAATTTCCAAAAACTGCCAGGAATCCTTAACCATGTGTTCCACTTTGTCGTAAATGTGTTTCAATTCATTGTCTATGACAACACCCAAAGGAAAGGTTTTAGACCTACTACCAGATATAATTGGTCTGAAGGGTGGAATTAATTCACACTTGTGAGTCTTAGGTATCCCTATTAAAGTGGCCAGTTGAGGAAATTCCACTTTCATGAATTTATACAAGTCCTCTGATATTCTCCTATCAAGCAAAAACTCCTCTATGTACAAGTCTATTCTTCTATATGCAATGTTAATTTCATTTAATGACACTATCTCATAGTTTCCAGAAGTATGCAAAATATCATACATTCTCGTATTATACTCAGACCTGTCAAATATCACGATACCACCACCCTTATCGGGTTTCATTACCCTAATGTCTTTGTTATTACTTAAATCCTTGAGTGTATGCCATTCTAAGTTGTTTAAGTTGGTATTAACCTTCCTATTTTTTCTGTTCTGCAACTGGTAAATTTCCCTTGAGACTACATTATCAAACAATTGAACAGTAGGATGCATAATGGGGACAAAGTTGCTTTTTTGCTTTAATTTATTCACTTTCCCTCCAATTTCCTCACCACTTCTAAAAAGCAGACTTAGATTGAGTCTCCTAATAAATAAGTTAAACTCCTGAAGACAGTCGACTAATTTAAAACATCCTGTAGGTATATATTTCATTCCTTTTGATAGTATATCAAAATGGACCTTATTAATGGGAAGTTGTGTATAATTATATATCTTGAAATTTTTATACTTAAATATTGGGCCATCAACCTCAATTCTACTTTCATTTCCTTCTTCCTCAACTACTTTAGATGTGCTACTAATATTTAATACTTGTACCCCTTCTTTCTCCAATTTCTCCCCTTTGTCCATTCTGTATATTCTCTTCCTTCCATGTCCTTGTGAAAATTTGAATTCAAAGGATGCAATTTGCCATTATATAATGACTGCCTTTCATATCCATGTGTTTTATCATCAAATTCTCTACCTGTACTGCTGGAGGGATGTGCAGATAACCTGAATTGTTTGGTCTCACCCCAGGTGTAAGACGCACCCTTACTATATTGTTCCATATCTCTTTGAATTTTCTTACACTTCTTCTCATATATTTTATTAGTCTTCTGTTCCGCCAATTCAAAATGCTTAATATACAATCTTTCCCATTGAGGAAACATTAAATCCTTAATAATAATTTCATTCAACTGTTCAACTTCGTTCATCAGTTTACACAGTTTCTCATCATTGCATTTTATCAATAAATTCATATATTGTGTTCCAAATGAGTCAAATAAATTAGTAAATTCATTTTTAGTGTTAATTGATAAATCGACCCCCATGGGTGTCTTAAAAAAACGAAGTTGAACAGTTGAATGAAATTATTATTAAGGATTTAATGTTTCCTCAATGGGAAATATTGTATATCAAGCAGTTTGAATTGGCGGAACAGAAGACTAATAAAATATATGAGAAGAAGTGTAAGAAAATTCAAAGAGATATAGAACAATATAGTAAGAGTGCGTCTTACACCTGGGGTGAGACCAAACAATTCAGGTTATCTGCACATCCCTCCAGCAGTACAGGTAGAGACTTCGATGATAAAACACATGGATATGAAAGGCAGTCATTATATAATGGCAAATTGCATCCTTTGAATTCAAATTTTCACAAGGACATGGAAGGAGGAGAATATACAGAATGGACAAAGGGGAGAAATTGGAGAAAGAAGGGGTACAAGTATTAAATATTAGTAGCACATCTAAAGTAGCTGAGGAAGAAGGAAATGAAAGTAGAACTGAGGTTGATGGCCCAATATTTAAGTATAAAAATTTCAAGATATATAATTATACACAACTTCCCATTAATAAGGTCCATTTTGATATACTATCAAAAGGAATGAAATATATACCTACAGGATGTTTTAAATTAATCGACTGTCTTCAGGAGTTTAAATTATTTATTAGGAGACTCAATCTAAGTCTGCTTTATAGAAGTGGTGAGGAAATTGGAGGGAAAGTGAATAAATTAAAGCAAAAAAGCAACTTTGTCCCCATTATGCATCCTACTGTTCAATTGTTTGATAATGTAGTCTCAAGGGAAATTTACCAGTTGCAGAACAGAAAAAATAGGAAGGTTAATACCAACTTAAACAACTTAGAATGGCATACACTCAAGGAATTAAGTAATAACAAAGACATCAGGGTAATGAAACCCGATAAGGGTGGTGGTATCGTGATATTTGGCAGGTCTGAGTATAATACGAGAATGTATGATATTTTGCATACTTCTGGAAACTATGAGATAGTGTCATTAAATGAAATTAACATCGCATATAGAAGAATAGACTTGTACATAGAGGAGTTTTTGCTTGATAGGAGAATATCAGAGGACTTGTATAAATTCATGAAAGTGGAATTTCCTCAACTGGCCACTTTAATAGGGATACCTAAGACTCACAAGTGTGAGTTAATTCCACCCTTCAGACCAATTATATCTGGTAGTAGGTCTAAAACCTTTCCTTTGGGTGTTGTCATAGACAATGAATTGAAACACATTTACGACAAAGTGGAACATATGGTTAAGGATTCCTGGCAGTTTTTGGAAAATTTTCCAGTTAACAGTTGGAAATCTAATTTGACATTTATTTCGATTGATGTGGTCGATTTATTCTCTAGTATTCCCAAACAAGAAGGGATGGAAGCCTTCCAAAACAGCATTTATAAGTATGGTAATCTAGACTGGGATAGTACTTGTTTATTGTTAGAGCTTATGTCTATTGTGTTAGAACATAATTACATCTACTTTGAAGGGGAACTCTTCAGGCAAACCAAGGGGGTAGCTATGGGGGCCGCTTGTGCCCCCATATATGCCAACTTGGTTATGCTTGATTGGGAGAACTCGACTATTTTTAATAGTGAATTTTACAAAGACATGAGTTATTATTCCAGATTTCTGGATGATATTTACATTCTGTGGGATGATGATGGAGAACGCCTTAACCAGGTTTTGGAATACCTTAACATCAGTAGTGAGTATCTGAAGTTTACAGTTACAAGTTCTACTTCTGGAGTTCCATATTTGGATACCTACGTATTTGAAGGGTCTAATGAGTTTAAATCGAAAATTTACAGGAAAAATACTTATGCTAATTCTTATTTAGAATATTCCAGTAATCATCCGAGAAAAATGAAATACAATATTTTTAAGGGGCAATGTGTGAGAGCTATTCGCATGACATCGGATTATGAGGATGTTATTGATGAACTACATTTTATTACTAGTTTATTTTTAGACAGAAATTATCAGGTAGAGATGATGGATGATGTGAGGAAATATGTGTTAGGGGCAAGGGGTGTAAAATACATACCGTTGTTGGGAGCTAGGGCAAAAGGGGTGAATTCTAACATCAAGAAAGAATCCATTTCAAATGGTTTTAATAGAGCGTGTGTAATAGAGTATGGACCATACACGAACAATGTTAAAGAGATTATTTCCAGTATGTGGAATATTTTTTTAGTGGATGATGAAATCAAAGAGGTATTAGGTTTGAAACCATTTTTTGTATATAAAATGGGGAAAAACATCAAAGGATATTTAGAGCAAGGTGATAGGAATAGGGGATCAGAGAATAGGAATAAGCATACCACAAAATGTGGACAATGCAACCAATGTCATACTATAAATGAAAGTGAAGGTTTAATTTTGGATAACATTAATAGAACTAAGATTAGATTTGTTAAAGGAAATTGTGCAACCAGATATGTTATATATTTGGCTAAATGCACGGTTTGTCCAGGATACTATATAGGTAAGACAGAGCGGTGTTTTAAGAAGAGGTTATATGCCCACCTATATAGTATCAGGACTAAGGACAACAAAAATGCTTTATTCAAGCATGTGGAAAAACATGGAAATGAACACAAATTTACTTTTGGTATTTTGGAAAACATTATCCCTGACCCTAGGGGGGGTGATATTAAAATGTTTTGGCTTGTAAGGAAATATGGTGGCAATTACTTACTGATGCTAACATCCCCCCTGGATTAAATGATTTTATATCTATTAAACCACTGTTGGATAGAAGAAGATAAACATTTAATATGTATAATTATTCTTGTATTTTATATGTTTGTATTATTTTTTATTAAGTATATCAGGAATATTATGTTTATATATGTGTGAAGTCTATATATGTGTGAATTTTATGTTATTTTTTTTACATTTACCTCATATGGCATCATGTCTCTTTAAGAATAGTGGATTGTTATCAAATAATTTGGCGCCTTTTTATGTATTTAAACATTATGTACGAATGATTGGTTGTTCTGAAGAAGCTCACAATGTTTGTGAGTGAAAGCGCTTAACATTTCATGTATATTAAATTTATTATTGGTTTTACAAGTTTCAGTAGTCGGGCTGGTTTTGTGCTGTCGTGTAGAGGAACTGTTCTGTTGTTCTATCGTGGTGGTGTTGATGTGTTTCAGAAGGAGTGTCACTGAGTTTTTGTTGAACTGAAACACAATATTTTTTGTTTTATATATACACATAGAGAGAGAGAGAGAGAGAGAGGGTTTTTGTCTACCTATGTAATCTCCTAGCCATTGTGATACCCACAATACCAACTTGCAGGGAAAAAAACATTACTTTTATAAACTCTAAGTGGGAGAAGAAATGAAAAAGATGGGTAGAATATGAATGCTTTAATTAACTGCTGCACTGAACCTAGCAGGATGTATTTCATAAATAAAAACTTGATGTTTGTTTTCCTGTGCTATGCTAAGTTCACTAACAGAGGTGTTGGTCACAGGAAAGATACGAGTCTTAACAACAAATCTAAATTGCTATATCATTAGCCAAGGACAGCAAGTTAGGTATACAGAATATCATGGCTCCTTCAGGAAAGGATAACAGATGAATGGAGGATGCTTTGCTGCAGCATAAAGTAAAGGAAAGCTGGAAACCAAAGGCTATCTTTTGGAGGATTAGGACACCAATGTCACTGGAAAAAGTACAAGACGTACTGAAATATACATCACTGCTGTGGTATTTATATTCTGCTATTTTAAGGATGTGAAACAGAATTATCATTAAGAAGGACTATGTTTAGGCCTTCTGAAGTACTGACCCTCACAAACTGGTCTTGTTGTTCAAAGAATTGGATTTTTATTTGTGTTTGTTTTTCCAGGCTACAGCACTGATCCCCATGGACCATTTTCAGACTCAGCCTGGGAGCGGTGTCTGGTTAAGTGATGTTGATGAATAACACCTTTAGCCAATGGAAGCTAAGAGAATTACACCTTGCACCACTGGACCACAGGAATCAACTTGTTAACAGCTCCTTAATCCTCTAAGCCAACTGCCAGACTGTAACAGTAGAGAAGTGTACATTAATTTTTTTCAGGGTGTGCTGCCAAAAGAAAACAGCAATAATTCCTAGTAGTTACTGAGGAAAAAATTTATCAAGGACAGCAAGAAATCAACTGGTTAAAAGAAATTAAAAGAGAAAGAAATGAATGAATACCAATGTAGTGATCTACTCTGATGTTAATGACAAATCACCAAAAATTATATATGTAGCACTAGTTGCAGCTGTATTTCCTGCTGTCATTACAACAAAGCAGTGTAGTATGAGAAGGAGAAAAGTTTCTCTGTATCACCTGTGCAAGTAGTTATAGACCCAAAGCAACCCAGATTTTCAAAATAAAATCATGTCTGCAACAACAAATACTTAATTCTTCTGCCTTAATTCCTGGGTCCTGGAAACAAAACAACTCAGAAAATGCCTTACACAACAGAAGACTCCTTTCAAAAATGGAGTCCAAAACTTTTTTTTTCTTTTAATGAAGAACATTTCAGTGAAAACATTATTTAGTCACTAGAACATGGAAATTCACTAAAAAAAATGACATTAGTATGTTTTCTATTTTCTGTAACACTCACTTTACTTCAGACTATAATATGGGTGGACACAGTGGTCAGCAGTTAACATTACTTTTTCATAATGCTCAATTCTCTGGCACAATTTCTGGCTGGGGACCCTTCTTCATAAAGTATATGTCCTCCATTTGCAAGTATGGGGTTGCTGGAATCTCTTGTTTCTTCTAAAATCCCAAAGATGAGCTGAAATATGTACTGGCAAATTTCTAAATTGTCCATAGCAGTGCATGGACTGTGTGAATGACTGTATGTGTACATCCTTTGAGATCTGGCATCCTATCCCTGATCGATTTCCTGCCTTATGGCCAGTGACTGCTGGGACAGACTCTGGCTCCCCTATGACTTTGAAAATAATAAACTAGGTGTTGGCCAATGAATGAATGAATCAATAAACACAATTAAAATATACAGATGTAAATTTATGTTGCAGAAGATTTATCCCACTTTTCCGTATTAGATGTTAGCAAGTGCAGTAAATGGTCATGGCAAGGACAGCTTTGTCAGTGTCTTTGATACTTTATTCAGTTACATATTGCTGGACCTTAAGGACTTTCTTAAAAACTGGGTGAAGATCTAGAACATTCCAAGATAATGTGCTGCTTATTTTAACTTATAATCTGACAGATTCATACACAGGACTCCATGCAAGTTATAGATGTTAAAAGATGAATACCATACCAAAATTAACAGGTTATGTTACCTTAAAAAAGTGCAAGCTGTTACTTCTATATGCACTTCACAAAGCTATTCTTACCTGAGGTCTCTTTATTGTCACATACCTCATAAGGTGGCAGAATGTACAGAAGAGATATATTATGATGTTCTATTTTACTTGCTGAACATCTGCATACTGTCATCATTCATCTGCGAGTTCCTGCATGTGTGTATGTGTGTTGGGGGGGGGGGGTGGTGCTGGATTTATTTTTTCCCTTCAGACCAACTTCAGACTTAGGCATACCCTAGCAGAAATTAAGTCACAGGACGGCTTATAAATGTGCACTTTTTCTAAAACCTTTAAAAGAGAAGTATTTATATATGTATGAGAGATTCAATAAGCTGGGTGCTTTGGGAATACAAAAGATATAATGATAAAAATTAGGCAACAACAAAGGATAAGATTAGAAACTGTGACTTATATGTTCTCTGTTTATGGCCACAAGAGAGACACTGTTCATTGCTTCAGTGACCCTGTAGCAAGATTAAGATTTCAGTGATCAAACTGCTTATACTGTAGCATAAGGTTGTTTTTTAGTATTTTCTCAAACATTCTTTAAATGACTTTATTCTGAATGTAAATGTGTCATGTCTGAAGAGGGAAAGTACAGTTATATAAGATATTACCATAACAGTAAATGGCCTTCTTTTCACTGTTGCAGTAATCATCACATTTGGGATCTCCCGCCAAGGACAGCTCAACACTTGCCAGTTTTTCAAAGCCTTTACGTCCTCCCAGCATCATACGTCAGGCGTGTATGCTCCCTGCACTGCACAAGGCATAAAGATGACATACATATGTATGTTCAGTATTCAGAACTGAAGCACCCCAGGAGGACTACAGCAACCCAAGAATAAAGAAGAACATATGTACCCGGGGTGAAACAAAAAGAACAAGAGAAAAAATGTAAGAAAGGCAAAGACCCCTTGGCCAGCAGAGTGTCCCCAACAGAATAAAAGAGGGAAAATGGGACAGGAGAGAGGAACATAATACTGCAACAGTAAACAGAAGGAAATATACTTTTATGGTAAGATCTTGCACAACTGTGCTATGTCATTATCACTGCTGCAATATTCATAACATGTGGGAGATTACCAAAGTTACTGTAAAGTATGGGAGGAGGATGGCACAGAGGAACCCTCTACAAACCCAAGAAGGATAGCCCTGGCTCTAAAAATGACATCCAGCTTATAATCTACACTAAAAGTGTGGACAGATAACCAAGTAGCAGTCTCTAGAATGGATCTAGTCTCCAGACCCTTGAAGATAGCTCCAGAAAAGGCTACTGCTCATGTAGAATGAGCTCATACTGAAGCAGGATACCATTTACCATGAAACAAATAACAAAAAGAAATAGCCTTAGATATCTAGGGGGAGATGGTTGGCTTAGAAACCACCAAACCAAACGTCTGGTATGAAAAGAAACAAATATCTGCTCAGATTTATGGATATACTTTTTCTTTACTGAAATCCAGGGAAGGAGAAGCAATTACTTTTCTGTTGTTTAAGGGAAGCACAATTTATACAGTGTGACAGCTTATAAGTTATTAAACTAAGACACAAGTTACATTCTAGAAATTTATGTAGCTACTGCCCCTTTCCAAACTTAAGTACATGAACAACTGTTCTGAACAGCCTTTTCAGAATGCAGAATTAGAGTAACAGGAAATACACGAAATGCACAAACATATGGAGTGTTACTTCTACCTCTCAATTTCCCTCTTTGGGATCAAGAAAAAACATATGTTATATAAAAGTATCTCTTCCAATACTTAGGAATTCTAACTGGTAATGATTTCTATCATGAAATGAAATAAAAAAAAAAAACCCTTAAAATATGCCTGCAAGGACTATAGTACAAAACCAAGTAAAGCATAAAGCATGAAACTCTTGTTTCAAGTGTCAAGTGACACTATGATATTATGCAAGATGATGCCCTGCTAAGTTCTAACATTCTGAAAAAAAAGGAACTCTGAAAGTAATAGTAGGGCTAAGTAAATGCACTAAGTGTTCAGTGTCTGTTAATGAGACATAAAGCTTAAAACAAAAAGCATAATGAAAACTCAGACTGCACATTTAACTTTGAATGTGATGTTGCAGAATTTGGTTTAAAAAAAATTAACGTTAGTCCGTATTTTGTATTCCTATATAATTATTTTGGTTAGGGTGATGATTCAGCCAATAATCTGTATTATGCAATGTGTTCTGGGAATTAGAAAATTATGACATAAATGTTATTGTTGTCTTTTCCCAGTTAGGGGTAGCCACAGTGGAACTCCGGTCTGCTAATGATTGCCAGTAGATTTTCACGAACGCCGAGGTGCCAGCTCGACGTTCAACCTTCAGCGAAGGCACGCCCGATTTACGCATGTCTTTCGAACACCCACCAAACCGTGGGGAGGACATACAGACTCCACACAGAAGGCACTCCCCACACTCCAGCCGAGAATCGAATGGGAGAACCTCTTGCTGTGAGGCAACAATGCTACCGCTGCACCACCGCGGCATAAAAACATTTTTAAAATGAACTGCACTACAAGAAATAAAAATACAAAAATGCAGTAACATATTATGTTAGTTCAAAAACAGGACTCTGAAAAAATGTTTTCCAGTGGGTCCTGTAAACATCGCTCCATTACGCAAATGAGCCTAGAAAGGGGAAAAAATGCATTTGGGAAGAGGCTTGGCGTAATGGCTATCTCACATATACACAGTACAGGGTTTGATTCTGACTTCTTCTTATTAGCTAGGCTTGTTATAGTCTGTAGATTGATTGCCTAGAATTTACCTATGAACCTAGTATACTTCAACAAACCAATTTCTACTTCAGTGTGTTAGCAGAATCACATGTACAGCAGCATTACTGCTATGCAGCACCGACCGGTTCCCTCTCAAAATGTGTCATTACCAGCCATGCTGGTAACAAAAACAAGATGTTTTACCAGAGTCTCTAGCAACATGCCTCGACCAATAAAAATGCAAATACAACATTATTCCACCTTCTTGGGCATAGAGGAAGCCTGATCACATACAATGTGGCTTTTCTAATAAATAATTAGTTACACATAGCTAAAATATTGAGGTTCTCTCTCTCTCTCTCTCTTTATATATATATATATATATATATATATGTATACACACACACACACACACACACACACACACACACACACTCACACAGATATAGACAGATATAAAACAACAAAATCACATTTAACTTTATATATGGGAAACAATAAACATATATTTACCTGTAGAACCTTGCCTTGAGGACTTTCTTCAAAAGATAGTTGTTGTTGGTATAGAGGTTCTAGTGTTTTTCTTGCTACTTTTGTTTTCTTCTTGGCTTTACAACTTCCATTTTCTATTAAATACACCTTAACATATGGTGCTTCAAAAGAAAGAGAAGTAAAAAACTCAGTATTTGCAATAGGGTCTAATCACAGCACTATAATACAAATAATGAAAATTATAGTTTTTCACATACCTCACTGCTCATTACAATACAAAAAACCTGGGCTATTACAAAGATACAATGAATAATAAGAGGGTTACATCTTTTTAAAGACACATAACCGGATAACATAGCTACTATACATACCAGTGAAGGCAGTTATAGGGGGATATGTTTGATAGTTAGCACAGAGGATTAAGGCTCTGAACTGCTAAAACGGTTTCTTGTACTTAGAGTTCATGATTTGATTCCTTCCACCTGTATTTGCCTACTGTGTGACTCTAAACAAGTCAGTTAACTAGACAGTGCTCCGGACTCACACCTGAAAACGGATACTTGTATCCAGTGGGTTTACTCAGTTAACAAATGAATAAAAAACCTACTCTTAAATGGCAAAGTTTAATCTAAAGGGTAAAGTGGATAGGACCCAATATTTAAGTCAGGCAAGCAGTATTTATTACCAGTTTCAAGTTGCTTTTATTTTCTGAACCAAGTAAGTATTGTGCATCTGCATAAATAAAATGGAGAAGGAAGGCATTTCAGAGCAGCAAGTTAGTGCAAGCAGAAGACTGTAAATTTATGGCGCAGCTTTCACCATGAATGTATTACTATTCAAAAGCTTAAATATTCACTTATTCATTGAACAGCAAAGTTTTCATATCATAAATGTATGTGGGCAGGGGGAGCAAAGCTGAATTGGGTGTTATGTAGAATTAACCTCAGAGACTCAAACTTCTAAGTAGCATATTGATCATTTCACATCATATAACTCCTACCATCATTAGCTCCCTCTTTCCCATGGTCTACATAAAGTCAGGATGTCACCTCAGCTGTCGCCATCTCTCTCTTTTGATTCAAGGTGAATGTCCTACCTTCTTTGACAGTCATGCCTCAGCATATTAGGTCTTCTCTTGCACAATCCATTCATCTCTTTTATGGACACTCATGTTTCCTCTTACTCTCATCCTCTCTCTCCAAAATCTTCTTCAACAGATTGTCTTCTGCTTTCCCGCACATGTTCCTGAACCACCGTAATCTGTTCTCTTTGACCTTCTCTGCAATCGGAGCTACTTGTCCTCATTTCTTCATCTGTCCTATGGTGTAATTCCTACCACCCATTTCGGGCACTTCACCTCAATCATCTCTAGCTTCCTACACTGCTCTGCCTTCACTGCTGAGTTCTCTGTACAATACACTAGTACTGGTTGCACCATTATTTTGTACACCTTACTTTTCAGCCTGTTTGGTATTCTTCTGTTGCACATTACCTCTGACATTGTGTGGCAGTTGACTGCAGCCTCTTTGACTCTAGATTTGACCTCCTCATTCAGCCTTCCCTTCTTCTCAACTCCTCAAGATACCTGAAGCTGTTAACCTGTTCCACTATTTTTCCCCTTCTATCTCAATTTTCAGATTCTTCAGATTTCCCCCATTTGCTGCCATTACATGTCTTACGCGTACTCAGTTTTAACCAGGGTACCTTCAGCTTTGCATTCTAGTCTCCTATCATTTTCTGATATTCATTTAGAGTTTGCCTGTAATGTCACATCGCCTGCATACAGCAGCTTTGTTGATCTGTTCCCTCCAACCAATTTGCTAATGTAGTCCATTACCAGTATGAACAGCAGTGGGCTCAGAGCTGGACACTGATGCACACCCACTTATCTCCAGCGGCAGATAAAAGAATAAAAAAACAACAACATGTATTTAACTAGATTCATTCAGCTCAGGATTTACTGTCTCTTTGTGGTTATGTGTGACGAGTCAGACTGCCTTCTCTGCTGGCAGGCCAGGATTTTGAAAGTTTCAGTTAGCCAGCTTGTACGGAGAAAGTGTATTTAGCCTTGTTGTCTATTCGGCTACTTGTTTTTTTTTTTTTTTTTCTTGGTGTATGCAACATAGACATTATGTACTGTAAAGTCTTGCAGGCTTCCCTTTACAAATACATACACATATGCTGGTTTGATGGATACTAAAGAGATATATTATTTCAATAGTTAATTGGAAGGGGTCACTTTTGTGGCGCATTAGAAGACAGGATGGTTGAAATCTGTGCCTAAGCTGGGATTTGCTTGTTGCGCATCACCTGTATAGTCAAGGAAGTAGAGTATTTACTAATAGAAGCAAATAACACTGGGCAGTGTTTGTCCAGTGAGTTATGTAACTTCGGGCTTTCAATTTCAACAGACAGTGAACAGCGATGTTTAATTCACTTTTATAGCTTCGGGCTATAGATGCCTTTAACTTCAGTGAATCTGTGGCCTTCTGTACAGAAGTAGTGCTTCAAGAAGTTGCATAAAGTTGAGACAGGGATGCATGGTGGCAGCCTGGCAGGATATTTGTAGTGTACAGGAGCTGATAGTGCCAGGTCATGTCAGTGAGGCCAGTTTAATATCTCTATGACCATGTCCGTGACTAAAAAGTTTAAAGATCAAGTTAACTGTAGCCTGTATGCATACAATGAAAATAATAATTTTTCATGGAAACAATGACAGAGAACTGAAAAAATAGTCTTTCTGGAGAGGTGGTAGCATCTTTAACTTAACTTCTGACAATCTGTCATGCATCAAATAAATTAATTGAAACAGATATATACATATACATATATATATATATATATATATATATATATATATATATATATATATATATATATATATATATGTCCCTGTGGCAGAAAGTAGTGAACAAGTCACTGAGTAATCCATGTTTCATACTATAAGACACAGATTGTGTTATGGCTAGTCAGTTTTGCTATCCTATGGGTCAGGTAGCAAGTTAAGGAATTTATTTAGTGGGGACATATCGTAAGAGAAAGAACTTTGTTTCAGAAGATATAAGCATTTTCTGCATTAAAATTTTGAGAGGTCTAATAGTAAAGCAGCAGCAATGCAGTGCATACAAACATATATTTATTAAAGAAAGTAATGCTGCATCTGTAATGTACTTGGGTTTAAATCTGTGCTCTATTGAGACAGAAACATTGCTTGTAATAAGCAGTTCACTAGTTGTTTCTTTTCTACCAGTTTGATTAGGAAGGAGAGAATAGCAACTGATATAAAATTTGAGATTGATATAGATTGTGTCTGTTCTTCAATTTGAATTTGAATGTTTGTTGGTATCCCACAATTCCACTGTAGTGGGTGTGGTTACATAATCATGTATGCAAATTTTATGTTAATCAGCATACAGATTTTTAGCCAGTTGTCCCGACTTTTCATGGGCCTTTGTCCAGACTTTTGATGTCTCCAGGTTATGACAGGAGTCTGATAGCTATACACTTCACACGGTTTTGAATGCTTCCCTTGTTCTTGTATATTGGCACTTGAATGCTTATTCTCCAGTGAACTGTAATATGCCTTTCCCTCCATACTGCTATGAGTACCCACAGAAGCAGCTACTCCCCTAACTTACACATTTTGATCATATCTGCAGTGACCTCATCTGAGCCTGCTGCTTTCATTGACTTCATTTTTCTTAGTACTGTTCTTCATTTTTTTGTGTAGGCTCTTCTTCTTCTATTGTAGGCTGTGTCTAGTCTGAGGCAGTACAGTGTTTGTGATGTTTTCTTCATTCAGAAGCTGCAGAAGCATACTCCTATTTGTCTTTGATATCGTGTGGACTGGTGAGCAGGTTGCTACTGCCATCACTTATGAAGGGTGTCTGACTATCTTCTTTATCTGTCAGTACTTCCTTGCAACTTGATAGAGTTTCTTTGTGCCATCTGCTGATTCCCATTCCAGAAAATGGTAGAGTGCCTCTGATGCCTTGTTCTTTACTACTGCAAATGCTCTCTTATGTCTGTTGGCCTGCCAGTATTCCTTCTTAGCCTGGTCTGTCTTTTCTATCTCCCACTTTTTCTGCAATCCTTATTTCTTTTGATGACTTTCTAGACTTCTGCATCCATCCCCAATTTTGCTTATGTACCTTATTTCCTTACCGGCTCAGATGCATACTTGTTCTACAGTCCTCATAAATTCTGTTTTGAGGCACTGCCATTCAGCTCTACCTATTAAGACTTCTTCCAGAGGTGCTTGAGCCCTAAGTATTTCCTTGAACTTTTGCTATCTTTCCACTTAACTTCCAGGTCTTCAGCCTAGATCCTGTTAACTTTAGAGCCTTCTCTGACCACTGCTTGCAGGTGATTGTGTCAACAAGGGGTTTATAGTGCAGCCTGACTTTCACATGGGATGATTTTGCAGTCACTGTTTTTATCCCAATGCTCTTTCCTTACTAAGAGGAAATCTACCTCAGCTGCATGAAGGCCACTCTTGTATGTAATCTTGTGACTGTCTCTCCTGCTGAATCATTTGCTGGGTACCCTCAAGCCATCTACCAGACAGAAGTCTAGAATGGCCTCTCCTTCTTTACTTCTGTTGCCTCACCCACGTGGACACAGTCTTCATATCTACCTCAGCTGCATGAAGGCCACTCTTGTATGTAATCTTGTGACTGTCTCTCCTGCTGAATCATTTGTTGGGTACCATCAAGCCATCTACCAGACAGAAGTCTAGAATGGCCTCTCCTTCTTTACATCTGTTGCCTCACCCATGTGGACACAGTCTTCATATCCTGTTCTATCTCGATATGTTCATTTAGGTCCCCCACTATCAACACCAACTTGTGTTGCCCTGCTTTATCTAGTAGGTTCTGCAACTGTTGTCTGAAAGCACAATCTTTTTCGCTACAGTAATTGTGGGTCATAGGCTGAGATTATAAATACTGTTTTATACTGACACTAGAATCTGACTGCCATAAGTCTGTCACTAATTCTGATGGCATCACCCACTGTCTTCTGAAGCTTCTCCCTCACTACATTTCCCACACTATTTCTAGTCCATCTTTCCCCTGAATAGTAGACTCTGGATCCCAAGCCAAGTGACTTTGCTGCACTGCCCTTTCATCTATACTGGATACAGAGGACATCCAGACTCTTCCTCCTCCTTACTATCACATCATCCACTTCCAAGCTGTAGCCTTTCATTGAGCCTATACGGAGTGTAGCAATCCTTAGTTCATATTGGCAGTGCAGCTACACCAATAAATAACACAATGAGATGTGTTCTTAGTAAGAAAGCAATCATTACAGCTTACATCCTCACTAAAAATGCAGAAGCCTGGAGCATGTGGTGAGGATGAAAGATAATTAACATGTGGCAACTCTATTTGCAGTGGCTTACTGCTACTTACATCACTCAAGCTTGATTTACACTTTCACAAGCGTGACAGTTCAAGCTGGCATTTACTTGCACTCCATGCTCCTAACTAGACTATAGGCAGTACTTTTATTAAAGTGACCTTTGGCTGGTTTGAGGTTCATACACCTTAGACAGCCAGGTTTTGCATCTCCTGTCAGTGATGATTTTTTCACCAAGGTAGAGTGACTTCAGTGTGTGAATAACAAAGTAAAGGAATGGGATACTTTTTATTGGTTTTCATATTAGCTCATAAAAAATAAGCTTGAGGTATTAGAAAAGTATGTGTACTCTAGGGGTTACTTGCAAACTGATGTGACAAAATTGCTGTGATGCGAGGTTCAGCGACTCAGGTAGATATAGTGGGTTTATTGGGACTACGTGCTTTTATTGCTATTTAATGGCTGGAGACTCAGAAAGAATAAACAATTCTGTGTCACAGCCTTTGGAATTATCTGAAACTTTATTTCTTTAAGGAGTCTTAATTTGGAAAAAATTTAAAGCAGCATTAACAAGGACTCTGAGGTATGCAAAACTGTTAAACATGTAAGGCACCATTACCACATAATGGACAGGAAAACTGTGTAATCTTGAAATAGCAACTGAGGCTGTGGAGCTTCAGTCCACTTAAAGTAGTACCACACCCACAGACTCAAAAAAACATGTTTAAAACATCATGGCATGATGTTTCCTACACTTTAACAGCATTCTGGGATTATTTACAGGATTTTAAATATTTTTATATGTAATTCCAGACTCTGACCACCTGGAGGCTGGCATATTGACGTGGTATGGATAAATCAGGATGCCATCCAGTATCCCAGAAATCATTGTTTGGCTCAAAAATGTTACATCATGCAGGCCTCCGTTTGCCTAAAGTTCCTGTCATTTCATAGATGTTGCATGCGTACAAAGTACTGAGTAAAATAGAACAGTGTAAGTAACATTCCCTGCTGCTGGATGACTACTTAAAACAGAAACAGTGCAAATGCCACAGAACACACTCAAAGTGCTGTTTACTGCTGCCTTTTTTTCTAATTTAGTTTAAATGGCACTAATTTGTGAGACAATGGATTCCAGTCCATTTACTTCTCCCCTCCCCCATAACACTTAGCTTCCCTAGCTGTCAAAGTCCTGAGGGTAATTTGACCTGGTAATTCCATTGACTGGCAGATCTCAGCAGGGTGCTTGACTCATGTAATTCAATCTTTGCTCTAGCATTTCCTTTGTTAGAGGGGACTTTTTTTGCTGCACTATAGCCATGGCCTTACTTGACTGCAATCACATCCAGTAAGGTCTTGCACTAAGGAGCTAAAGAATAAAACATTTATACTATTAACCAGTTTAGATCTTTATTAATTTAAGTGCTAAGGTATCACTTTATGCTTCCACCTTGTTAAAAATTGAGATTTACATGTGCAAAGTGTGTTGGTATTCAGTGTTTGCCTTCATATGTTTTTACTCCACTGGTTGGTTTGCAAAAAACCTTTTGCAGTGTCCCTGGATTTGTCTTTGTACATACAAACCACATTGCTATATTTTCTCCTTCCTTTTTCTTGTGTCAAGAAGTCACTTATAACAAAGTAAATTTTTTATTGATTTTTTTTTTAAATAAAGGACATCAAGATTAACTTACCTTGAATCAGATAATGGATGCCACTGCAAAGAATCACTGTTGAAATATTTGTGCATGGACAAAATCCCTTACTAAATCTATTTGCCAGCCTCCAGTTCAATTGGTGCTATGGCTTTAATATACTGGTGTATTTGCTCATGCCTTCCAAATATCTCCACCATTACATACCAGTTTTGCAGTGTAGTAACCACCTGACATGCCCATACACCTTTAGCCATCAATATGCAGCTACTCCTGTTCATGTGAGTATGTGAATTCATTTTCAGACTTAAGGTGTGGAAGCTGCACTGAATAATTCTAGGTGCTTGTTCAGGTTTCACATGGTGCTTGCTTAGAGCTACTCTCATGTTAAGCCACTATGAATATGTTGCACTGCCACCTCTGATACCAGGGTAATGTTTTAATCTTTCTATTCCCGCACTGCACACTAGCAGTATCTGGTGCAAATACAACAGAGAAGTATGCAAGCGATACACCACCCAAGCATCATTTGCCATGCAGAATGTACAAGTATGCATACCAAATTTCTGTGTTTACAAACATCGGTGTTACACTACTACTGAATCAAATGAACAGCACTCAGGCTGGGGGAAGGACAAGGGAGCCATGACATCACAGAATGGGTGGGTCTTATTATTTTAGTTAGAATCAGATGACGGCTGTGGTGATGTCACTTTGGGAAAGGAAACTGATTAAAAAAAAAAAGTACCTGCACTACCTGGCCTCGATGATGTCAGTAATTGGGCGACTCCAGCAAGCTTTATTCAAACGTGAGAGAATCATTTTGTAAGTGAAACCATCATAGTATGAGAAGGTAGGCTTCTGTTACAGAAGTAAGGGGAATTATAAAAATTGTAAATGCTTTATTGTTGTTGCTTTACAGAGGACAATGTAAATAGGGAGGAAAAGGGGCGTAAAGTTGAGGAATACATTAGAGAAACCTGTTGTACTCCTTTAAATAAAGTTTGGCAGTGAACCTTAATACAATTATGCACTGCATTTCAGTTGGGTCTTCTTCATGATACACACTCACAACACAAAGAACACGTCAATTAAATGAATGCATAATGATGGGCAATCTCAGCCAGTGTTATACATGTTTAAAAAAGGGGTCTATATTATTTGAACAAAGTTTTCTAACTTTGAATACTATATGGGTGACACCATATGGTTAAAGTTAGAAAACTTAGAATACTGAAAAAAAAAAAAAAGACTAAACCCTAAACTAAGGGTTGTAGGCAGGGGGGCAAGCACCCCTACATCCCCCACAGCCCCCGCTCTCCGACACTGCACTATAATGCGGTAAAGGGAAGACTTCCCTTTACGGCACTGTAGTGCAATCTCAGAGTTGGTATATTTAAAGAGCGGGGGGGGGGTGCAAGGGGGCTTGCCCCCCTGCTTTAACATGTTAGGTGAACTTTTTCTTTTTTTTCAGTATTCAAAGTTTTCTAACTTCGACCATATGGTGTCACCCATATGGTATTTGAAGGGAGAAAACTTTGTTCAAATAATATAGACCCAAAAAAAGTATTGTCATTCACCTCCTGGTAAATTAAATCATTACCCTTAGATCATCAACAAATATATGATAATGTAAATCATTCTTATTCTCTTTCCTCAGTCTTTCCTTTAGATGAAATTGCGAATCCTGACCAGTCTGACTTCATCCATAATGAAGCACTTCATGTTTTTTAGACTCATAACTATTACTGAAAAATTATTATCAATATTTCCTGTAAAAGAAAACATCTCTTAATAATTCATCTTGAAACTTGAAACCATAGGAATAAAAATGTCCACTATGTTTTGCTTGCAGTTAGAATTTTGAGAGTGTATGGGTGACTTGGAAAGCTACAAACACAAAATCCAAACATAAATCCACTACATGGCCTTTGTTCATCTCACTCCCTCATTCTTGTCATGTACTTCAATAACAATCTACTATACCTGAGAAAGAAACTATGTTTCTTGTAAACAACTGTAGAATGTAAAGTAGAATCCTACCTGGCAGTGTCTTTGAACCTGGTTTTGAAACAAGGTTACGGGCTCGGATTACTTCAACTTCCAATTGTCCTTTTCTATCCATCATTCCAATCTGGATATCACCTAGTAAAAAAAGATCCACAAGTTCCCCATTACATTTACAATAATATTTTATAACTGGAATAACACATGAAACAATTTCAATGAAATAATGACTTCAACGATAAATAATTATTTGCAAATCAGACTTTTGCTTATTTTTACTACATACTAAATGTGATCAATGATAGTCTAAAGCCACTCAATATTTAGCCCTTTATGCTTTTTTTCTTAAGCTTCACTGCCAATAGTACTAACATTACATACTAAAAAGAAGTTACATATTCACCATAACATTCCATCTGAGTAGTTCTATTTAATTTGTCTTCAACCTGTGGGATATCGGATCCGAGCTGGCAATCTTACTAGCATCTGCTCCAAGCTCCTCCCCTTACTCATAATACACCTCCACTACCTTCCAACCCCTGATTGAGTTTGCTGATATTTATACTGATAACCCGACCTGAAAAAAATACTTGTGACATATAACTGCAGCCCATAGGCTGTCCATATGACAAGGTCTGGAAGGAGGGAGGGACGGTTGAAGACAAATGAAGTAGAACTACTCAGATGGAACGTTATGGTGAGTACATAACTTCTTTATCTGAAGTAGTTTACTTCATTTGGTCTTCAACCTGTGGAACAGAGTCCCCAGCAACTAAACTCCTGGGTGGCCCTCATGGAAGGATATTCTGGAGCACCGCGGAACCAAAGGATGCTCACCTTCTGGAAGTCAAATCCAATTTGTAATGAGAAATAAATGTATGAGATGAGGACCAAGTAGCTGCAGAACAAATATCATCCAAAGAGACTCTAGACCAAAAGGCCGCAGATGTAGCCATGGACCTAGTGGAATGAGCTTTCACTTGACCTGGAGGAGACATGCCTCTGTTCTTATAGACCTGAAGGATGCATGAAGAAATCCACCTAGCAATAGTGACCTTGAAGATAGGTTTACCCAAAAAGGGTTTAGAGAAAGATACAAACAATTGATCAGATTTACGGAAATTTTTTGTCCTGTGTAAATAGAATCATAACTGTCTATAAACATCCAGCAGGTGGAGTTTGTATTCCATCTTGTTAGCAAAATTAGGAAAGAAAACTGGTAAATTGATGGTTTGGTTAATATTAACTGGTGATCCTACCTTGGGAAGAAAGGCTGGATTGGTCTGAAGGGAAACCCTATCTTTGTGGAAAATCATATAAGGAACTTTGACGGACAAGGCCTGCAGTTCTGAAACCCTTTTTGCAGAGGTAATAGCCACCAGAAATGCTGTTTTCCAAGATAAGAATTTTAGATCTGTAGTTGCAGCGGGTTCAAAAGGCACAGCGACCAGAGCTTGAAAAACCATAGTAACGTCCCATGGGGGAGCAAGACCCTTGACTGGGGGGCATAGCAGAAAAGTCCATTTGATAGAGGCTCAGTCTGGAGGAGGCTAGAAAGGCAGAATTCTCACCCACATGAAAATGAGAAATGGCAGGCAACTGAACCTTGACAGTAGAAGAATTAGCTCTGTGTTGAAAAATATCAGCTAGAAAATCAAGAATGGCAGAAATAGGAGCCATGAAGGTGCCTAATTTCCTTTGAGAGGCCCAAAAGGAAAAATTTTCCATTTACTGCAATAAACCTTCCTGGTAAAAGACTTATGCAGCCACCAAAATAGACCTAACTGAGGAGGATAATCCAGGAGTCCTAGCAATCATGGGAACTGGAGCAGCCAAGCTGTGAGCTTCAAACTGTCCAGATTCAGATGAGGAACCCCTAATGGATGTGAAATCAGATCCTGAATGGGATCCAAGATCCAAGGTGGAACCAGAAGGTGAGACCAAAGGAAGGGAAACCATACCTGGCAAGGCCAAAATGGGGCAATGAGGATCACTTTGCTCCCCAGTCGACAAGCATTCTGTAGAAACCTCAGAATAAGAGGTACTGGAGGGTAAGCATACAGAAGATCGGGAGGCCAAGCACGGACTAGAGCATCTCTGGGGGAGTCCCCCAGCAGGGGGTGCACAGCAAAAAACTCACTGCACTTCACGTTGGAAGGAGATGCGAAGAGATTGCAGTAAGCCTGACCCCACTCGAGGAAGATCTGCTCCGCTATTGAAAAATTCAGACACCAATCGAAAGGCATCAGAATAGTCCAACTTAACCTGTCCGCTAGAATGTTGGACCATCCTGGAATGTGCGTTGCGATAAGAAAATGACTGGTGGAGATCGCCCATTCCCAAACTCTCATGGCCTCGTGACAAAGGGGGTAAGATCTGGTCCCTCCCTGTTTGTTGACATACCAGACCACTAACATGTTGTCTGAATGAATTGCAATGGTTCCCAGAGGAAGAAAGGCATGAAGGGCCTGCAACGCTAAAAGGACTGCCCTCACCTCTAGAACATTTATGTGCAAGCTGGTCTCTACAAGGGACCACAGGCCTTGGACTATCCAGCCCGAACAATGCCTCCCCACCCGAGTTGGGAGGCATCCGTGGTCACTGAGGCTTGGGCAGGGGCTGGAACAAAGGGTCATCCCTCCAAAATGTCCGGAGAGCACATCCACCATATGAGGGACGACCAACAGACTCGACTGAGTTGTATTGGATACAACAATGGAAGTTCCAACAGGAACCATTGTACAGCTAGTGTCCACTGTAGAATTCTCATATGTAATCAGGCACAAAGGAGAAGCATTATGGTTGCCGCCATTGAACCTAAGGCCCTCAACACTGATTCCGCCATTAGAAGATAAGAATGGTAGATTAGGGAGACATGCATCCTCAAGTTTTGTACTCTCTCCGAGGTCAGGAAGATCTTGTACTGTAATGTATCTATCCTTGCACTGATGTAGTCTATCACCTGGACAGGATCTAGTAGTGATTTTTGATTCCCCAAATGCAGGGCAAGTGTTAAGAAGTAATCCCTGGCTTGAAAAGAGTAGACGGCTGGTGGGAGAAGTGAGGAGCCAATTGTCTAGGTACAGATAGACCTGAATCCCCTGAAGCCTCAGGTGAGTCGCTACCACCGCCATCACTTTGGTGAGCACCCTGGGGGCTGTGGTGAGACTAAAGGGTAGGGCTCAAAATTGGTAATGATTGACCCCTAGCCAGAAGTGGAGGAATCTCCTGAAGCTTCTGTGCATTTTTATGTGAGGTCAGGAAGATCTTGTACTGCAATGTATCTATCCTTGCACTGATGTAGTCTATCACCTGGACAAGATCTAGTAGTGATTTTTGATTCCCCAAATGCAGGGCAAGTGTTAAGAAGTAATCCCTGGTTTGATAAGAGTAGACACCTGGTGGGAGCAGTGAGGAGCCAATCGTCTAGGTACGGATAGACCTGAATCCCCTGAAGCCTCAGGTCAGTCGCTACCACCACCATCACTTTGGTGAACACCCTGGGGGCTGTGGTGAAACTAAAGGGTAGGGCTCAAAATTGGTAATGATTGACTCCTAGCCAGAAGCGGAGGAATCTCCTGAAGCTAATGTGCATTTTTATGTGATAGTAAGCATCCTGGAGGTCTAACAAGCACATCCAGTCGCTCTCTTGCAGGTACGGCATGATGGACTGTAGTGTGACCATCCGGAACTTCCCTTTGGCAACTGACAGGTTCAGGGTAGATAGGTCCAGAATGGGCTTTAAATCCCCCATCTTCTTTGGCACCAAAAAGAACCTGGAGTAGAAGCCTGACCCAGACTGATCTGGGGGGACAGTTTTGATGGCTTGTTTTTTTAACAGCTTGGAAATTTCCTGTGCTGCTGCCTCCCTTTGCATGGGTGGTACGTCTGGGAGGTGTTTGGGAGAGTTGGGGGACCCACAAAGGGAATAGAGTATGATCTGAAGCACCCAGTGGTCTGATGTTATGGACTCCCATGCCATCAGGTGCAAGGACAATCGTCCCCCGACTGCCTCCAGAGTAGAGCAGTCGGGCCACCCCTCAGGGTTGCTGTCGGGTCTGTCCGAGAAGGTTTTTGAGACCCAAAATTCCTCGGACACTCTCTGCCTCTGGTCCAGCATCCATTCTGTCCCCCTCTGCCTCTGGGGGAAGAAGAGCCCTGAGTGTCCCGGGAATACTGCGACAAATGGAACCACATCATCTTTTGCCCTCTCTGGTTCTGGGAAAAGGACCTTTGAGGGTTAGAGAAGCGGATCCCGATGGCAGACAGTGTCTTCCCATCCTTCTCACTCTGGACTAATGTCTCTTTGATGGTCTTAGCAAAAACAGTAGAGCCGTCATAAGGGGCATTGGCAAAGGACGCCTTGTAAGGTTCCAAGAATTGACATAGTCTGAGCCAGGCATTGCACCTCATGGACACGCCGTTCCCAGCCACCCTAGCAGCTCCTTTAGTAGCATGTGAAAGGAGTCGCATGGATGTGTTGGAGACTGCTTTCAAAGTGGCCATCCTCGTGGAGAACGAGTCCCTGTCCTCCTGCGACATGGACTTAGGGGGAGACAACACCAGCTCCATTACCAGGTCGCGTTGGAGTCTTGTGACATGTGCCAGGTAGTTCAGCGCCCTTATAAAAAAGGTAGCTGAAGCATATACCTGCTTCCCTAAGCGGTCCATCATCCGTGACTCTCGGTCAGGAGAATGAACTGAGGAACTCTCCTGGGCTAGTTCCTTCTTTGTGGCTGCTGCTACCACCATAGCATCTACGGGGGAGCCCTTGTTCCATGCTGGCCTATCAGAAGGTGGACTCAAAATCTTGTCAGGCCTTTTGGGAATTGATTCCACGGTGTTCGGCTCCTTCAATGACCATGAGGTGACCAGGTCCACCAAGGAATCTGCGGGAGGGGACACCCAGGAAGTAGATGGGCCCGTGCCGAAAGCCTCCAGGAACACAGACTCATCAGAAGACAGTTTAGGGGCAGATCAACCTCCCCATTGGCAAAGGATTTCCATGATGTTTCCAAAGAAGATATCCTCGAGAGGTGACCTGGGGGAACCTTCCCTATCATCCAAGTCTGTATCCTCGGTGAGGGACTCGGGGGGGGGGGTCCAAGTGCCTCCTCTTGCATGTATGCTTGCGAGGCACATCCCTGGTGGGGCTCTCCGGGGGGGGAACTCATAAGCCACTTCTTTCTCAGTGGAAACCGTCTGGGGATCCTCGAGCATGGGCTGTCCCTCTGGTAAAATAATGGGAATTGTAGAAAAAGCCGAGGGGATCTGGACGGAGTCCGAGGGGACAGTCATGGGTCTCGATCCAGTGGAGAGAACCCGTTCTACCACATAGAACGCCGAGGGAGAACGAACCTCCTGTGGAAACAATAAGGAGGCCGGTCTCCCCAGGTCCGACAAGAGAATCGGAGACGGGCCCGAAGTGGACGGAGCTCTGGGGGAGGGAACCTGGCCCGACAAAGGTGGAGTCGATGAAAAAAGTTCCACTCCCTCGGATCTGACACCCAAGCTCTGGCTCCGACAGTGGCTCAGATACGAGCTGGTCGGATCAGACACGCTCCAGGCAGCTGTCGGCGTCAAGGAAGCAGGTATCATCGGCACTGACCCCTGACTAAAGCCATCCTTGGATCCGGGTACTCCGAACCCGGTGGACAGATCGGAAAGGAGAAATTGGTTGAAAAAAAGGAAGTGAGCTCCCCCCTCCAGAGGGAGAGAGGGCTGGCAAGACCCTCATCTGGATCTGAGTACGAATGAATGCCCTCATCATTTTATCCATGTTGACTTACGATAAGGACCAGGTGGACCTCGATGAGGCCACTGACTCCGACCTTGTGGGTTGAGGCACCAAAGCCCTAGAAGTAGAGCGTGTCTCCTCCAGCTCTGAGGAAAACCATGGAGATCTGAGCCGAGGGGAGTCAGAGATCCTAGGAGTCTTAACTGGTGAAGGGAGGCCTGGAGACCTCTTGTGTTTCTTAGACCATGGTCTTGGCTCTCTCTCCTTCTCTCTGCCCGTTTTCCACTCCACTTCCACAGGCTTTGATACGGGAGGTTGAG